>NC_079195.1:79019589-79320247 GCF_029499605.1 Hyla sarda | reverse complement strand
AGACCAGACTATAGTTCTGTAATTCGACATTATTTAACAAGCACATGTACTGTTAAACACAGATAACATGAACTACCCAAAATCCCTCTGAAAAGGGTACTCCTGGACCTCCAGCTCCAGGCCTCACTTCCCTGCTTCCCTGGGGTTGATTTAGTATTTTAATAAAGAAAATAGCGATGAGGTCCGTACTTAGCTCTTCACTGATTCTGCCTGAACCAGCTGTATTGGGAAGTTATTTATAGTCTGACCAGGGCCGGCTCTACCTATAGGCAAAATAGGCAGCCGCCTAGAGCACACTCTTGATGGGGGCGCCGCTCTGCCCACAGCAATATAGTTAGCAAGCATCTGAAGCGCCCGCCCATCCAGTGAAACCCTGCCATGCCGCCCCCCAGTAGTAAAGGGATTACATGAGGAGGGGGTTTGTTACAGTGTATCACTCTGGTATTTTGGTAATTACATGTAGAGGAGGTTTGTTACAGTGTGTCACCCCAGTAGTAAGGTGAGTACTTGAGGAGGAGGTATGTTACAGGGTGTAACCCCAGTAGTAAGGAGATTACATGAGTAGGGGGTTGTTACAGTGTATCACCACAGTAGTAAGGAGATTATACAGTATGAGGAGGGGGTTTGTTACAGTGTGTCAGCCCAGTAGTAAGGTGATTACATGCGGAGGAGGCTTTTTAAAGTGTGTCACCACAGTAGTAAGGTGGGGCGTGTCAAAGGGCGGAGCCAAGGGGCAAGGTCAAGGGGAGGCAAAATGAGCTTTCACCTAGGGTGGCAAAAATCCTTGTACCAGGCCTGAGTCTGACTCAACTGAGCATTCACCTGTCTCTGAGTGCACCTTATTTTCCCATAAACAAAATGACATATATATATTGAATGTAGCAGATCTATAAGAAAATTGATTTAGGGCTCCAAATTGAACTTTTGCACTGGGTTCCATGTACCTTTAACTCCTCCCCTGAGCCTATGCACAGAAAAAGTGTCAAACATTGTGTAAACATAGTGCGAACACACCCTAAGTTACAGATGAATTCTGTAGAATTGTTCTGTTAAATAACAGTACACTATTCACATTCTAGTCGTATTTTAGGCATCCAAAATTAAAAAAAATATATCATACATTCAGAAAGAATCAAAGGGTTAAAGATACATATACAAATGCCTATGATCACTGCTTGTTAGATTCATAGGTAACCTTTATAGGTAATGCTTGTTGTAACATGTAAACGGATAGGCTCCCGGACACTCTAGCTGCACGTAGTTGGTGAATAAAATATAACAAACCCCTGAAGAAGTTATTTCATGGTGACTTAAAGATATCCTGAATGGTTTAACTTTGGACACATGAGCTGTTTGAATTGTAATAGGAGCCTGGCGTCTGCCTCATTCTGCAGTCCACGCCTATACATTCTTATTTATTTATGGTTTATGGTTTGTTATCACATGTGGGTGAGGTTTTTCTTTGCGTAATAATTGTAGTTATGTTACTTATTGCATATTGTCTATTTTTTAACATATAGTGTACACATGGGGAGACGTACTAACCTATACAACTTTAGAGAGGCCCACTGTCACCTAAAAAAAGTATCTGATAACACCCTACTATCTATTGTAATCCTCTAATAATTCTAATGTTCACAATTACTGGGAGATCATAACTGGATGCTCTATGATGAGCTATTAAAAGATCAAGGGCCCATATATATTTCTTGCAGGGGGGCTCTGCTGTCTGTGTCCATACATAATGTCATACCATAATATTCAACATGTTTATGAAACAATATTAAAGGGGTAGTCGGGGGAACTAAACTTCTCCTCTATTCACTGGATAGGGGATAATTGTTTGATTGCTGAGCTCCTACTGCTGGGACCCCCATGATCTCCTGTACAGGGCCCAGCAACTTACCTGTCATCAGAGTGGAGCCCTTCACTCCCGCACGTCTCACAAGGTGGGGGAGTGAAGGGCTGCTCAGTCAGTCGTTGGCTGAGAAGAGGGGTCTTTCCTTCTTCTTACATAGCACCTTGCACAGCCATTGTAGCCATGAGAAGTGATAACAGTTATGCTGGGTGTAGTGGCCCTTGATATATGTCTCACATAGCAGGGTGGTGTAGCTAACCAAGTATTCCCTTGTGACCTAACCCCACCCTTTTGTCAAGGAAGCTATTCCCTTATGCAAAGTGCAGAAATGAGACCTCTGAGAACTAGGATTCAGTGAAACAGCTTTACTTCTTATGCAGTTCCAACAAAATACAGTTGCTATACTTTGAAATGTTTTGTTTTTTTTAAGCCGGAAAGAAATCTCTATTTGGTAACTTTAAAGGAAAACTGCCAGTAAACTCCCCCCACACTAACCAGAGGTACTGACTGGTAGTGCAGGGGACGCTGATTAATATGCTGCCCCGCCATTCGCCCCTTATCTTCATTCCTCTGGATATGCAAATGAGCTGCTAACCCGCATGAGCGGGGTTACAAGGCTTGTTCTGACACTGATGTCAGCACCACTTATCCGCAGCATTGCTTATGAATATTCATCCACTCCCTCTGACTGTTCCCCCCCCCCCCTCCCCTCCCCTCCCCTCCCCTGTACTGGACTCCACTGAGGGGGAAGGAGGATGAACATTCATAAGCCGAGTCGAGCTGCGGACGAGGGGCTCTGATTTCAGAGTGCCAGAAGGAGCCTTGTAACCCCGCCCGTGCCAGTTAGCAGCTCATTTGCATATCCAGTACAATGTACAGTGGGCGGATCCGGGCATGGTAGGCAGCATATTGATCAGCGTCCCCTGCACTACCAGCCAGTACCTCTGGTTAGTGCGGGGGAGTTTACTGACAGTTTTCCTTTAAAGGGGTAATCCGGTGGAAAACTTTTTTTTTTTTTTTTTTTTTATCAACTGGTCCTACAAAGTTAAACAGATTTGTAAATTACTTCTATAAAAAAAATCGTAATCTGTCCAGTACTTATTAGCTGCTGAATACTACAGAGGAAATGATTTTCTTTTTGGAACACAGAGCTCTCTGCTGACATCATGACCACAGTGCTCTCTGCTGACATCTCTGTCCTTTTTAAGAACTGTCCAGAGTAGGAGAAATCCCCATAGAAAACATATGCTGCTCTGGACAGTTCCTAAAATGGACAGAGATGTCAGCAGAGAGCACTGTGGTCATGATGTCAGAAGAGAGCTCTGTGTTCCAAAAAGAAAAGAATTTCCTCTGTAGTATTCAGCAGCTAATAAGTACTGGAAGGAGTAAGATTTTTAATAGAAGTAATTTACAAATCTGTTTAACTTTCTGGCACCAGTTGATCTAGCAATCTTTTCAGTGCTTACTGGCCTGTGTACATGTAATAGATAAGGGTGCGTTCACACAGCTGATGCTTAGCGAGTTTCCCACTGTGGATCTAAGCCTGGTAGGTTTTCCAATGCGGAATTTCTAAATCCAAAAATCTGCAGCAGATCCTATTGAAGTCATTGTAACCTGCTTCAAATTTTCACCTGAAACTTTAACCTGCAGCAAAAAACTCACAGTAGACCCAGTCGTGTAAACATACCAAAATGACTAAAACTACTGATGAGGATCTTTACAGGCTGGCTCACTCTGATGCAATATGTAGACTTTTCTTTACTGACACAACCTCTAGGACAGCCTAGACTGGCTCTGACAGGTTTAGGTTCACTCATTCTGTGATAGAATGGTTAGACTAGGGTTTTTCTCCTGAAACCATTGGTTGGAAGGGTCATGAGGCCAAAGCATTCTTCATCTAGGTACAGTGAATGCAGTTTCGTGTACAAGACCTTATTGTATATAATAAAAGTAAACCCATGCACTTAAATATTTGCATAAATATAGTATTTCATACAGGTTTTTTCATTGTAGTTTCCACCTCACTGTCTAAAAATCAGAACGCTTTCAATTTTGCATCTACAGACCCATATGAGGGCTTGTTTGTTGCGCCACCAAGTTTACTTTGTAATGAAATCCATAATTTCACCCAAAAATGTATAACGAAACCAGAAAAAACTTACTTGTTGGGCAAATTTGAAAAAAATAAATAAAAAACGCTATTTTGTAACTTTTGGGGACCTCCAATTTCTAGGCAGTGTACTTTTTGGTAAAAATGACACCATATATTTATTCTGTAGGTCAATATGGTTACAATGATTTATATAGTTTTTTATTTTTATTTTACCACTTAAAAAAAAAATTTAACTACATGCACCAAAATTAGTATGTTTAAAATTGTCATCTTCTGACTCCCAAATTTTTTTTTATTTCTCCGCATAAGGGCTGGTATGAGGGCTCATATTTTGCGCCATGATCTGATGTTTTTATCGGTACCATCATTGTTTTGATGGTACTTTTTGATCGTTTTTTATAAAAAAAAAATTGGGTATACAAAGTGACCAAAAATACGCAATTTGTGAATTTAGAATTTTTTTATGTGTACGCTATTGACCATGCGGTTTAATTAACATTATATTTTTATAGTTTGGACATTTATGCACACGGCAATACCACATATGTTTATTTTTATTTTTGTTTACATATATATATATATATATATATATTTTATTTATTTTTTTAAATGGGAAAAGGGGGTTGATTAAAAATTTTATTCAGGAAGGGGTTAAATCACATTTATTAACTTTTTAAAAACATTTTTAACACTTTTTTTTAGCCCTCATAGGGGACTGTTACATGCAATCCTTTGATTGCATACACTGAACAATGCTATGCCATAGCATAGCATTGATCAGTGTAATCTGTGCTCGATTGCTCCAGCCTGGATCTCAGGAATGGAGCAATCAATCAACGATCGGACAGCGAGGAGCAAGGTAAGGCACCATCCGCTGTCCTCTCAACTGTTCGGGATGCCGCATGGTCGTTAAAGGGTTAATAAAACCATTGACTCTCAACCATACAACAACTTTCTTAGGAAAGTAGTTGGACCATAGGTACTGGAACACTACACATTCCCCAGCACAGATTATTCAGTCCACTGCTCTTTCACAGCACTATGTTATGATGTAGCAGTAAGGACCAAGTGCTGTGCTGTGATTGGCCAGACAAGAGTGGAAAAGTAATTAACTGGGTATGTGCTACTGGAAAACAGCCTAGCTTTGGTCCTGTTCCCTGAAATCGAGAGAATGGGAATTAGCTGTGAAACATGGAGGAAACTCTTAGGGGGCTCAATAATAGCAGTTAGAGCACTAAAATCCCATTGCCAGCACTCTTTGGTATTAATCAAATAAAACCATGCAGGCTTTTGCAAATCATTTGAAACAATGGGTATGCTTTTATGTGTACCTGTCCCTTTAGGGTGCGTTCCCACCTGGCGTATATGCAGCGTATTTCACGCTGTGCAAAATTTACGGCAGCAGCGGGAAATACGCTGCGTATTCCTTGCTCACTATACACACAGGGCTTTCCGGCGGCAGCCGTATGTGTGTAGGGAGTTTTGGAGGCGGGGCCATGTGCCGCCGTGACTGTGACGCGCGGCTCCGCCTCCAAAACTCACTGCACACATAGGGCTGCCGCCAGAAATCCCTGTGTGTATAGTGAGCAAGAAATATGCAGCGTACTTCCCGCTGCTGCCGTACATTTTGCGAGGCGTGAATTACGCTGCATATACGCCAGGTGGGAACGCACCCTAAAAAAACTTTTAACGTGTCCTAGAGACATGTCAAAAGTTTTGATCAGCCAGGGTCTGAGCATTCAGACCCCGACCGATCGCTAGATAGAGCTAGGAGAAGAGCATGGCTGACTGAGACAATCCAATAGACTCACATTGTAAGTCTGTGTCACTTAGCGCACTCTTATCCCAGCTCGTTCTAGAGATTGGTTGGGTTCTAGGCACTCAGACCCCAAGCGATCAAAACTTTTGACATGTCTCAATTTAAGCTAGATGTAACTATAGTTGACCATATGTTCGTTGTAACTATACATTTCAGAAACTAAAATAAGCACATTTTAAACCCCTTAACGACGCAGGACGTATATTTAAGTCCTGCGCCGGCTCCCGATATATGAAGCGGGATCGCGCCGCGATCCCGCATCATATCGCGTCGGTCCCGGCGCTAATCAACGGCCGGGACCCGCGGCTAATACCACACATCGCCGATCGCGGCGATGTGCGGTATTAACCCTTTAGAAGCGGCGGTCAAAGTCCGCTTCTAAAGTGAAACTGAAAGTATCCGGCTGCTCAGTCGGGCTGTTCGGGACCGCCGCAGTGAAATTGCGGCATCCCGAACAGCTGATCGGACACCGGGAGGGCTCTTACCTGCCTCCTCGGTGTCCGATCGACGAATGACTGCTCCGTGCCTGAGATCCAGGCAGGAGCAGTCAAGCGCCGATAACACTGATCACAGGCGTGTTAATATACGCCTGTGATCTGTGTAAGAGATCAGTGTGTGCAGTGTTATAGGTCCCTATGGGACCTATAACACTGCAAAAAAAAAGTAAAAAAAAAGTGTTAATAAAGGTCATTTAACCCCTTCCCTAATAAAAGTTTGAATCACCCCCCTTTTCCCATAAAAAAAAAAAAACAGTGTAAAAAAATAAATAAATAAACATATGTAGTATCGCCGCGTGCGTAAATGTCCGAACTATAAAAATATATCATTAATTAAGCCGTACGGTCAATGGCGTACGCGCAAAAAAATTCCAAAGTCCCAAAAAGCGTATTTTGGTCAATTTTTATAACATTAAAAAATTAATAAAAAGTGATCAAAAAGTCTGATCAAAACAAAAATCATACCGATAAAAACTTCAGATCACGGCGCAAAAAATGAGTCCTCATACCGCCCCGTATGTGGAAAAATAAAAAAGTTATAGGGGTCAGAAGATGACATTTTGAAACGTATACATTTTCCTGCATGTAGTTATGATTTTTTCCAGAAGTGCGACAAAATCAAACCTATATAAGTAGGGTACCATTTTAACCGTATGGACCTACAGAATAATAATAAGGTGTAATTTTTACTGAAATATGCGCTGCGTAGAAACGGAAGCCCCCAAAAGTTACAAAATGGCGTTTTTTTTCCGATTTTGTCGCACAATGATTTTTCTTTCCATTTCGCCGTGCATTTTGGGGTAAAATGACTAATGTCATTGCAAAGTAGAATTGGTGACGCAAAAAATAAGCCATAATTTGGATTTTTAGGTGGAAAATTGAAAGGGTTATGATTTTTAAAAGGTAAGGAGGAAAAAACGAAAGTGCAAAAACGGAAAAACCCTGAGGGGTTAAATATTTTTCTTCCTATCTCTATGATAATCTATTTAGAATATGTTTAATATTATAGATTTAAAAGGATGTTGATGCTTTGCAGTGGTATCAAATGGTTGAAAATGCGTAAATGTTCCAAATACAACCTTTGCTCATACTGTGTTTGCATATTCTACTGTGTACACACATGGTTTCTGCATCACTATTGGAGACACGATTTCTGTGAGCAATACAGTAGTCAGGGAATACTGAGTGTGATGAACTCTACAATTACAATGTCTAGAAAGTGTTGGGGGGAAGTTACAAATCCAGCCATGTAACACCTTGCCTAAATAAATGTTGAAATAATATACAGGAAAAATATACCCAGTATATAGTGGTTATTCACGACTTATTCTTTGGTGTAAATACCCCCTAAATCTAGTGCTATATAGTGCCCACTGCTCATCTTTGGTACATTTTGTTGTGTTCATTAGTGTTGCTCGCGAATATTCGCAGTTCGAATTTTATTCGCGAATATCGTATATTCGCGAATTCGCGAATATAGCACTATAGATTCGCAATTACGAATATTCGTTTTTTTTTTTTGCACAGTACACATCACAGTGATCATCCCTCTCTCGGCTCTAATACTACTGTGTGAGACTGCCGCGCGAATTTTCGCATATGCGAAAATCTGCATATGCTAATTTACGCATATGCTAATTTTTCTTGCGGTAATTTTTGCATACGCTCATTTTCGCATATGTTAATTTTCGCATACGTGAATTTTCGCATATGCGAATTTTCGCTTATGCTAATTTTTGCATATGCTATTTTTCACACATGCGGATTTTCGCATATGTTAATTTTCACATATGCTATTTTCTTATCTGCGAATATTTTCTTATGTGTATGTTCGCATATGCGAATTTTAGCATATGCGAAAATGTACGCGAATATTACGAATATGCGAATTTAGCGAATATATGACGAATATTCGTCCATATATTCGCGAAATTTCGCAAATTCGAATATGGCCTATTCCGCTCAACACTAGTGTTCATGTAAAAATGTAAAAAAAAAAAGTGTCTTTAGAAATTTACCAAGTCTTTCTTTGTTAGAAGGATCTCCTGATAATGGAATGTTTATTGGGTTTCCCACTGCCGGAAATCCGCTGCTGAGTTATGCTACCATTTATTTCAAAGCAGGTGAATGGTTGCGAAACTCACAGCATATTTCCCGCAGCAGGAAACTTGCCACTAGTTACTAGAGTGTAAACAAACCCTTAGGGTGTATTCACATGTACAGTATCATGCGCATATTTGATGTGCAGGATTCAAAGCTGCAGATTTGAAGCCGTACTCAGTCATTTAGTTTACATTGAAATCTTCAGCATAAAATGTGCAGCCTCAAATCCTGCACATCCAATTTGCGCAGGATACTGTATGTGTGAATAGAGCCTTTAACTCTTGGGGTAATCCAACGGCATATGTTTAATTCCATTAAGAAATTATGCTCGAAATTCTGGTGCAGCAGAATCCCATTGTTGTTGATAGGATTCAGCTGCACAGTCCACACTTTAGAATTTCAGTGGTGGAGGTTCTGCCGTGGAAATTCCACCACCGAAAGAATGATCTTGCTCATTTTTACAGCGGAATACATTGCCATCTATAGGGGTGGCAGTGCCTGCACAGTCCTAGTGGTGGCCGGAGATTGCTCTGTATGAATCCAGCCTTAGGCCCCTACTACACAAAGCAATTATCATCTGAACAGGCCTATATAGCCCTGCGTAGTAGGTCCCAACGATCAGCCAATGAACAAACAAACTCTTGTTTTTTGGCCACACATATACTCATGTACAAGATGCCAAATGGCTGACAAATTATGAAATTTGTAATAAGCCCTATAAAGGAACGCTACTCTATGCCATTGGTGCTTGTCTACATCGGCCTGTGTAATAGGTCCCTTAGCCTCTGAGATTAAAAGCATCTGGTTCTGACAGAATAGTTTGAATTATATAGCTTAAAGGAGTTTTCATGTAAAATCTGCAGGGATCAGCAGTTTTTTCAAACAACTCATTGACTGGGTTGCCGAGAGTCAGAGCCCCATCAATGTTATATTGGTAGCCTATCCTGAGGGTAGGCCATTCATCTTTAACCCCTAAATGACCAAGCCCATTTTCACCTCAAGGACCAGGCCAATTTTATTTTCGCGTTTTCGTTTTTTCCTCCTCGCCTTCTAAAATCCATAACTCCTTTATATTTCCATGTACAGACTTTGTAATGAAACCTCTCATTTTACCATAAAATGTACGGCGAACCCCAAAAAAATTTTTAGGGAGGAAATTTAAATGAAAACCAAAATTTTGCACATTTTGGAGGGTTTTGTTTTCACACTGTACACTATACGGTAAAAATGACATGTTTTCTTTATTCTGTGGCTCAATACGAATAAAATATTACCCATGGCTAGATACTTTTATATTTTTGTACCGCTTAAAAAAAATCTTAAACTTTTTGTACAAAATCAGTAATCTAAAATCGCCCTATTTTGACCACCTATAACTTCTTCACTTTTCCGTATATAGGGCGGTATTAGGGCTCATTTTTTGCACCGTCATCGGTACTTTTTTTTAGATACCACATTTGCATATATAAAACTTTTAGATCATTTTTTATTAATTTTTTTTGAATAAAATGTGACAAAAAAGCAGCATTTGTGGACTTTTTTTTTATTTTTTACGTTTACGCCATTCACCGTACGGGATCATTAACATTATATTTTGATAGTTCGGACATTTACACACACAGCAATACCAAATATGTTTATTTAAAAAAACATTTACGCTTTTTGGGGGTAAAATGGGAAAAACGGACAATTTTCTTTTTTATTGGGGGAGGGGATTTTTCACTTTTTTTTACTTTTTATTTTTACATTTTTCAACTTTTTTTTTTACACTTTTTATGTCCCCATAGGGGCTATCTATAGCAATCGTTTGATTGCTAATACTGTGCAGTTCTATGCATTGGACACAGCACTGCTCAGTATTATCAGTGATCTTCTGCTCTGGTCTGCTCGATCGCAGACCAGAGCAGAAGACCCCGGGAGACGGCCGGAGCTAGGTAAGGGGACCTCCGGCTGTCATGCTGGATGATCGGATCCCTGCGGCAGCGCTGCGGGCGATCCGATCATCCAATCAAAGTGCCGCAATGCCGCTGATGCCGTGATCTGTATTGATCACGGCATCGGAGGGATTAATGGCGGACCTCCGCACGATCGCGGATGTCGGCCATTACTGGCGGTCCCTGGCTGCTGCTAGCAGCCGGAACCTGCCGTGTATGACGCAAGCACCCTTCCGATGCTCGCGGTCATACACTGGACGTAAATGTACGTCCTGGTCTGGGAAGTCCCGCCAAACCAGGATGTACATTTACGTCGGTGGTCGTTAAGGGGTTAAAGGCTAGATAAAGTCATGATAAACAGTCAAATATTGCAGTCTGTTAAATATTTCTTTAAATTGTGCTAATTCAGTGTTTCTTGTTTAATTTACAGACTGTAAAAAGTAACTCAAATATTTAATGATGGACGACCAATATATCCGCCCTCCTGGACGTACTTTACTGAACTGCACTAGTCAACTCTGCGGTAAGTATAGACTAGCAGAAGAGACTGAGCAGCCTGTTTTTATGCACACGGGTCCACTCTGGCCACACACAAGTGATATTGAAAGAAGCATCCTCCTCCTGTACACACTTTCTGTAGATCTCTGATAGATTACAATAACATGGCTACACCCTAGGCAACCAGTCAACTGCCTAAAGGATGTTATTGAAGGACAAGGACAAGTCTTTATCAACCACAGTAGCCCTCACTCAGAAGTTCTGGGTCCGCTGAGTTAAGGAAGCACTGATAATGCATTTGTCTTCAAGGGGTGCTCAGACCCTAGACATCTTATCCCCTATCCAAAGGATAGGGGATAAGATGTCGGATCCTGGGGGGTTCAGCTCCTGGAACCCCTCTGCTCTCGGGGCTGGCACCAGCGGCATTCTGAACACAGAAGCTTGGAGCTTCCATGTTTGTGATGTCGCCCCATGACCCATCCATTCATGTCTCCCTTACGCCTCCTCCCATAGTCATGAATCACGAGGGTGTGACAGGTGATAAGATGTTTAGGGGTAGAGTACCCCTATAAGGTTTCTTAACCACAGCTTCATAGCCTGCCAAAGTAATCCCTTAGAGGACACGCGGCATACATGTATGTCATGGCGCCCTGGGACTTAGCGCACAGCGACATATATGTACGATGCGCAGTTCCATGATCACCGTATTGCCTGACACGGTGATCATACACAGCTGGCTGCTGTTATCAGCAAGCGGGACCTCATGGATAATGGCGGACATTAGAGATCACGCTGATGTCCACCATAAACCCTTCAGATGCCATGATCAATACAGATCACAACATCTTGCAGTCTATTCAGACACACATCCGACCACCTGAGTCAGTGCAATCGCAGGTGGTTCAAAGTGTTAAAGGGCAACTGCAGCGTTCTAACACTTATCCCCTATCCACGATCTCTTGAACAGGGCCCTCGCATTATGCACTAATGCGCATAGCATCGACCTAGAGAGGTCGACGATACGCCCCCTCCTCATACAGTTCTATGGAAGAGGCAGGGAGACACGAACGCTGCCTCCCCGCCTCTCCCATAGAACTACATGGAGGAGGCATGTCAGCCACAATGTCATGCTGCCGCCGGCACGCCTCCTGCACAGGAGAGCCACGGCAGAGCCGTGTCCTGTGCAGGATATCACGGGGGGTCCCAGTGTTCGTACCCCCACCGATCAAACACTTATCCCCTATCCACAGTTGTTTTTGGCCGCAGATGGCCTTTAAGATTGCCGGCAGGGCTCCCCTCTTTGTTCTGGCTGGCTCCAGCAGCAGGTTACTGCATAGCACTGATCAGTATCTGCAATCCAAAAATCGCAATAAATAGTCCCCTGTGGAGACAAACAAGTTTAAAAAAGTTTTAATAAAAGTAAATAAGCCCATCCCCCAATAAAAAAATGACATTCCCCTCTTTTCCCACTTTAGCAAACAAAATGTAAAAAAAAAAAAAAAATCTACATAATTGGTATCGTTGTGCACGTCAAAAAGTCAAAAATTGCTGCTGTTAGTCACATTACATTCCAGAAAAAAATTGAATAAAAAGTGATCACAAAGTCAAATATACGCAAATGTGGTACTGATAAAAAAAACTACAGATCACGGCGCAAAAAAATGTGCCCTCATGCAGCCCGTATACAGAAGATTGAGAAAGTTATAGGTGGTCAGATTAGATTTTGTTAAAACGTTTGAGTTTTTTTTAAAGCAGTGCAATAATAGAAAAGTATATAACATGGGCATCATTTTTATCATATTGACCCACAGAGTAAAGAAAACATGTTTTACCATAAATTGTACAGCGTAAAAACGAAACCCTCCAAATGTTGCAAAAGAGCCCTGTATCTGAAAAACAAAGTTCTTATTGTTATTGAGACTTCAAAAAATTGATCTATAATGAATTTAAAACCTATCTAGATTAACCAAAAACGATATTAATGGGTGAACATTCACATTAAGCAATTCATGAGCTTTGCTTTGAGGGTGTTCAGTTAATATAGTAGTTATTTGATCAGAGAAATACTGGCTTAGAGATGAAGCATAAGTGTTACCTTATGGGCAAGTGTCAATCATGTGAGTGGCATCTAAACTGTCTGCTAGTACTGCCTGATAGACAACACACTTTATGTATAAAATACACATATACATTATGTTTTCTTTCCATTTTGTTGCAGCTGTCGTGACATACCAGTATGAGGTGATTGTGGTCCCGGTCGTCCTCATAGGGATTACTATAATTCTGCTTGGCCTAGTTCTCTGGCTAC
Source organism: Hyla sarda (assembly GCF_029499605.1). Classification (NCBI taxonomy): domain Eukaryota; kingdom Metazoa; phylum Chordata; class Amphibia; order Anura; family Hylidae; genus Hyla; species Hyla sarda. Next base: position 79,307,117 of record NC_079195.1, on the reverse strand, counting down.
GATTTCGAGGATTGCAAGCGAGCAAAAAAAGAGCCCATGGTAATTTTCCTGTTCAAAGTTTAAGCTAACAAAAAATTATATGTAGTCAAAGTATGTCTGAGTATGTGTAATGTTTTATTATTCCTTCAGTCCGATGTGGCTGGACCACTGTTGGTGGTTGGTAGTACTTCTTGTACTTCATACTACTAACTAAGAATTATTTTTCATTACTGTATAAAAAAATTTTTTTTTCATTTTTGCAACCCCATTTGGCAGAAATAGTCTTTTTTCTTAGACTATTTTCATACTTGTTATATGTTCATACTTGATTTGTACCCTACCTTCAAGGTATACAGTACATTGGCTATACTGGCAAAAAGGCATACCATATATACCGCGGTGTACTCACGCCAGGTCCACTGAGTTTAATAGATCAAATGTAGTCTATTAGGGATTTTGTTCAGTCCACTTCTCAGCATATACTGATATTCTGCAAGACTATAAAGTGTGACCTTGTAGTCAGTCTCTAGTAGAGCACATCTAGTCCATCTAGTGCATTTGGTGTGTGTATACTGCCGTATGTGTCAGCATGCCATTCTGCTGAACATAGCCTTATAAATGGAGGTTTTTTAATGTTTATTTTCAGCAGAACATCATTCCCAGGAGAGCTGGACAGGTGTGCCGTCAGGGATCAATTTAGAAGAGATGTCATTGGACACTGTCCTCAGAAGACGAGATCCCAGACTCTTGGCTATAGAAATACCATGTGAGAGGATCAGAAAACCCTTTCAGTTGATGGGTGAAGGAAGGTTTGGCCCAATCTACAGGACGGTGTTGGGAGATACAAATGGAAGTAAAGGCAGGAATGTTGTTGTTAAACAGCTGAAAGGTAAGAGCACAGGTTTACCTATTATTTTTTAATTACAGAGTATATAGACTTATAGCCTCCTTATTAGAGATACCCATCTAGTATCATATCAGATCTCCTCTGACCTTCAGAACTGCAGCAATTCATTGTGGCATAGATGTTACTAGAAGCTGAAATCGTTCAGCAATAATATTGGTCTATGTGGATAGGATAGCTACTTATAGTTGCAAATTAGATTGCAGTACTGACATGGTCTGAACAGCCATTCTACCTCATCCCAGAGATGATTCCCTGACAGAAATGGTTCATGCTGCTTTCACCAAATTCTGACCCTCCCATCAGCGCAGCACAAGAGAAATGGATTCATCTGACCAGACAATAGTTTTCCACTTTTCCACTACTCAGAGATCCAATTTTTGTGCCCCTTTGTCTACTATCTAGCCTTTAAATTACCCTTATACAATTATCGTACAGTAACTGGTCGTCTACTGTTATAGTCGTTCATGGAAAGGGACGATGAGTTGTGTGCTCGGAGGGGTTGGTACGGCACCAGCATTGTATTCAGCTGCAATTGCTTTAACTATGCTTTGCCTGATCATCAAAACAATTCTGACCCCTTCCATGGACGAGTTGTTTACATCCCCCCTTTAACTGGATGTTTTTTTTCTCAATCCCAATGTTCTCTTTATACTTTTGACACTTCTGCATGAGAAAACCCCATAGTGTTAGCAGTTTCTGAAATCCCAACCCTGGCTAGTCTGGCACTAAGGACCTAACTCAATGTCACTTAGGTCCCTTGATATTCTGTTCTAATAAGAATTCCCATTGAAACCGATTCACAGAAATATTGGTTATTTGATGACGCATTCTGGGGTCATGGGTCTCATTTCCATATAAGGAGGCTCCAAATTTTTTTTTCAAAGGTAACCATTCGCTTAGGGGTTATCCACAGAAAAGGTTAAAAAAGAACAAAACAAAAAAAACACTAAAACAAAACATGCCTAGGCCCAAAATAAAATAAAATAAACTATACTTAGGCTACGTTTACATTGCTGTTGGGCTCCGCTAAAAGGAGCTCCGTTGGCAAGTTCAATGGGATTTTAGCATTTTGCATACACTATTTTTCTCAGCTAAACTCCGACCCTATTGGACCCTATTCAAGTCCGGAGATCCGGTGGAGTCAGAGGTGCTCCGACCTGTTTTGGGGCTGTTTGGCAGAAAAAAAGGGACAAACGGTCCCAGAATGGTATGAAGCACTATGACAATGTGAACGTAGCCTTACCTGTCACTTGGCCTCCGTAGACTTCAGTATTACTGCTTTGGTATCTGCTGCGCTTTACTTCCTGGTGCTGGGGTCCAATATGTCACATTGCCAATAAGCCAATCACTGGCCATAGCGGTGTCCCACCTCAACATGTGATTAACCAAATGGCCCCAGCACGAGGAAGTGGAGCATGGCAGACATTGGAGCAGCGATACTGAAGGCTACGGGGGCCAAGAAAGAGGTAAGCATAGTTTTTTCTTTTTGTTTCATTGGTTGTTTTTGGCATCCTTTTTTTTTTTTTTTTATCTTTTTCATCGGACAACCTGACTAACTCCTTTGTCAATTTCGCGTTTTTCTTAAAAGATGCAATAAATGTGATATTTATAAATATTTACAAGGACAGTGTGTAACTGATAATTCCTTATGTGGAGCTGACATTTTCTTACTATATTGTGACACATGGGGAGATGTGTTAGGATATTTAAGAAAGTCACTGGTACCTACATGTCTTGCTTCTGTTTTATTTTGTATATAAAGTATATCTATATGTAAATTATGAAATAATGCTCAGAGGTGAACCTACATTCTTTACCATTATATTGTAAATTATGTCAACTTATTATATCTTAATTACCTCCAATTTTCTTTTATACTAAAGACACTGCTGATCCATGTGAGGTTTATGATTTCCTGCAGAGGGCAGCATTTCAAGTATCATTGGGTTCACACTGTAATTTGGTGGAGATTGTTGGGTGTTGCACTGAAACGAATCCATTTTACATGGTGCTAGAATGTGTGAAGCCGGGATCCCTATTACATTTTCTCTGGGATTGCCGCAGGGTGAGTAAAAGCAAAGTGTTCATAGAAAATACTAGTATTAGTTGTATTTCTATATAATACACGATGATACAAAGTCATACCATTTATGAGTGTATTACTTCAGTATTGTTCATTTTATGGCATGGCATTTTTATCTTAGATATATTGATCCTGTTGTTACAGAATAAAGTTGTTTCTTTCTAAGGTTTTTTTTTAATAGAAAATAAAACCTTATTTGCTTCTTGGAAATTGAACAATAAGAATCTCTCAGGAGACACCCAGTTCATTCTGGTTTTTATTATGTATGTGAACCGTCTACCGTAATAAAGAAAGAAAAGTATATGGCTATTTATTCAGGTGCCAGGTTTGCCAACTTGTGTTGATATTCTGGGGTTGATCCCTTTTAAATAAACTATAAATACATCAAATAAGGAAGGAGGAGTTGATGTAGAAGAATCAGTGCAGTCAAAGTAAATAGCTAAAGGTTCCCTATTGGGAAACACACTGTCTGAAAGGGTTTACATTATATACATTTTTCACACGTATACAGTGATCCCTCAACTTACAATGGCCTCAACATACAATAGTTTCAACATACAATGGTCTTTTCTGGACCATTGTAAGTTGAAACCAGACTCAACATACAATACTACAGACAGTAGTCTACAGACTCCAGATCTGTGAAACGTGTCAATGGCTGGAAGAACCGACCAATCAGAATGGGAATTTCACTGGTAAAACCCCTGTATTACTGAAGCGTATGCACTGACTGGTGTCTGGTAGCGCCCCCTACAGTACAGGGAGGTATTACATGTTCTGTACACTTTACCTGTACCAGGGTTACCTGCTCCTCTGGACTCCAGGTGAGAGTGACTCCAGGTTACTTTTTTAGGACACTGTGTACTGTACAGGACCCCAAAGAAGCTCCTGTCCTCTACATAGACCAGTGTTTCCCAAGCAGAGTGCCCCCAGCTGTTGCAAAACTACAACTCCAAGCATGCCCGGACAGCCTTTGGCTGTCCGGGCATGCTAGGAGTTGTAGTTTTGCAACAACTGGATGCTCCATGCTTGGGAAACACTGATATAGACAGTGATTACAGCTCCCAGCAGATCTTTCTTACTTTTATATGTAAGGATTTGCTTTATCTATATTAGTTATCTACTTATTTTTCTTTAATCCTCACGTTTTCCTATTTTTGGATGACATTTTGATGCCTTTAGAACCAATTACCAGGTTTCCATAGAGTTCTGGTGTCAACATACAATGGTTTCAACATACAATGGTCGTCCTGGAACCAATTAATATTGTAACTTGAGGGACCACTGTATATACAAATAATGTGAGCAGACCCATACGCAGCAGGAACAAGGTGGGTAAGTTGATCTCCTCAGTATGCAGATGTAGTCCAACAAATCTGCTCTAATCCTCCGCATACACGTATCTGAAAGAAGAAGAAAAAAACCCACAAATATTAATACATTTTGAGCACTCTACACTCTCAAAGCAGTGTGTTTCCAAACAGCGAGCCTCCAGTGTTGCTAAACTACAAACCCCATTGTTCCCAGACACCCAACGACGAGAATAATCAGAGTTGTAATTTAGAAACAGTTGGAGGCTCCCTGTATGTAAACACACACTAACAGAAGGGGTCTGTTCAAATTATACTTTTTAACATGCCTTTTTTAAAGCAAACAAGCATGTTAAAAATGCATAATGTGAACAGACCCATACTTACCGACATAGTTGCAGGCTGTGATCTTTTTTTGTGTGTAGCTCTGCCCCTAGAGATGTCATCGGAAGAAGAGGTTGCAGCAGGAAGGAGGTGGGTTAGTGGATATCTTCAGTCTCTTCAGTATACAAGGCCCCCCCAAGAAGATAACTAGCGCTGCAGCAGGACTAGTTAACTTTTTCTTGCTGGCCCGGTGTATATTGCTCAGCCCAGCAAGATGTTACAGTAAAGCAGTGGTCTATACGGATCACTGCTCTATTGAATACATTGCCATGTTCGCGTGAGCTGTTCGGAAGTTTGGCCGCCGTTTCCCTGAAGTTAAGGTTGAATACGGGTTACCCGACTCGGCTCACTCAACCCTACACTTATAATGTGTTTGCAATACATTTGCATGAGTAGTATTACATGGAAGCATTAGTTATTGGTTTATAGAGTGAGAAGGTGTGACAGGCTGTGGCACTTGAGCCGCTTGGTTCCACCTCCTTGACACTTGGCTAAGAAATAAAAAGGCAGTTTTAATTTTGGCAACCACCATCCGCTCCAAGAAATGTACAGTTTGCTTTCATACCCTAACAGCTATCCAATAGTGTCTGCAGCTCTTAGCAGCAAATACACTGCACTAGATACAGTAATAAGACATTTTTTAGATTTTGCCTGTAGAATTCCTTACCATGAACACAGATCAGTGAGCAAAGAACAGTGAATAAAATAAACAGGTATACAAGGACACTAGAAATGAGTGGGAAATTCCTGTGTTTGCTCAGATCGCAGTGTCCTACTTGTACTGAATGTAATACTTGTCACACGCCTTTCCCAACAATAAATGAAGAATCTTGTTTAGCAACTTGAACACATTTACTATTGTTGTCAGTGAAAATGTATCTTTTTAATTAACAGGATTTCGTACCGATGGATGGAATACTTTATGACATCACCGAGTGCCAAGTTTACACAATAGCACTACAAATCCTGTCTGCACTGGTATGTCTAGTTTCTTATATTGTGAAATATACAGATGTCTTCAGACTGACCTTAGCTTTACAAAGCAGTCTCCAGCCTGTGGCTTCCTAGCATTAGCAAAACAACAACCCACAGCATGTCCTCACAGTCAGGTAATGCTGGGAGTTGTAGTTTTTCTAATGCTAGGGGAGATGATGCAGCAAATGATGACAGCAGACTGAGGGAGGAGGTGGGGGCATGCACAGCGAGGCCACACCCCTCCCTTAAACTTGCATTGAGGGGGAGGGGCAAGGCATGATGTCACAGTAGGACCCCCGCGATCAGACATCTTATCCCCTATCCTTTGGATAGGGGATAAGATGTCTTAGGGCTGGAGTACCCCTTTTAAAGGTTTCATTTACAATCACTTGGTGCCCAGACATGGACAAACCCAGTATACATGTGTCACCAAATCAATGTCTTATTTTCACTTTTGTCAGTTTCAAGTTATTTCAGGAAGCATAGTGTTTTTATTTATTTTTTTTTTTTTATTTGCTTTAACAGAAGGGTACCAACAATTTTGTCCACATCTATACATGTACATATTATTCAGCTCAACTTTCAAGCAGAGTAATAAGTGATATTATAGCACTTTTAATCAATCTAAAAATGGTCATAGACAGTGGGATCATCTGTTTTCCATATTTTGAGTGTATAGAATGATTTATTGTTCAATTTGATGGCAAATCCCATATTCTTTGAATGGCTAATTATTTACACTTTATTCTTCAAGGTTAACTTTTTGGATATGCTTACCTTTCTTACTTTCTGATATAGGAATTTCTACATGAACACAATGTAGTACATGGTGATGTTGCAGCCCGAAATGTTCTCATCCAGCAAGATTTCACCCCAAAACTGATTGGACTAGGAGGAGCCTGTGATATGCATTTGAGGGGTACTTTTCCTGTTCGACGCCCTGCACCATTGAAATGGATGTGTCCAGAACGTCTTCTTCACTTGTCTATTACAGAGAAATGTGATGTGTGAGTCCACCTGAATATCTCTTTCTGTAATGAGTTGTCCCATCTAGACAACATTGTGATAAACTAATCACTGTCCAGCTTCAAAAGCCCTTGACTATCTGCCATTACTGTCAGGGGCAACTGCGTCTGGCCACATTGTTCCACAGCTGCTATTAAATTTAAATGACCATGGTGTAATATAAGGAAAGTCCATATCTGCCATTACATAAGCTGTACTTTCTCGTGACACTTTGCTCCGGCTAACAGACAAGTGTCCTAAGTTGGGGTCTACTATATGTCAGTTTTATGCTAGAGGATACACATCCTGAAGAGGATACACGGAGCAGGGGTGTACAGGGAAGACACCCTTTTTATAGTAATGTTTATGATTATTTTTTATAATGTTATCTCCAGATGGTATGCTAGACAAACAAACTAAACAATAATGACAGGCTAGGACAACACAAGAATGTTCTGAAAGTTGTCCAAAAACAATACTGCACTTGAATATACAGTAGATTTCATTAAATACCTCCAAATCGGGATGAACCCATGCCAAGTGGCAACATACCACAAGGAAGCACACAACACTGCAATGCAAAGCCTTAAATTTGCACTGACATCTGTTGTTGACATGAACAACAATACCATAACATTTGATAATACAAGGATACTTTTCTACCATGAAAAATTTTTTGATCTTTATATTGATAACATTGTGTACAGTTTCCAGGAAAGAACATGACTAACGTGGATACCATTTACTATTTCCTTGTTTGCTCAGCTACTTTGCAAGTAATTCGATTAAAAGCTACTTTGCAAGTAATTCGATTAAAACAGACAAACCATGGCAGCTATCACCTAAAGTCACCTAAAAGTGGGTCCACCGGCACAAGAGCCCTATTTTATGCCCAGTCCATATGACCTTATATGGCATTTGGAGTCATGTGATATAGTGATGTGACCACTGGTGGTTATGGAGTAATCACTGATGGCCTGTTCGTGTATAATGTCTGTTTATTTGTTTTCGCATTTTCCCATTTTAGGCCCTATTCAGACCTTGGTTTTCTGTGTTTTTCCTCCAGGCGTGGAAGAGTTAAGCCTTTCACACATGTGGTAGGCGGGTGTAGCTTTATAACTCCAGCTCAGTCTGTATTCCAGTGCTGGTTATTGAGTGCAATACGACTATGTCTGTTTGTGCAATACACTTCCAAGTCTCTGTATTTATACGAGGAATAAAGAAGTCGCACTCACCATCCGGTAGCAGTATATAAATTCCTGTCCTTTATTCACACCGGCAAAGTGGAACATAAAATACGGTCACTTCACGTGGGAGCGAGAGCAGCCGCTCTCAACACGCGGGGGCACACCAACCAGAGGCGACTAGTTTCGCGTCACGGCTTGACGCTTCTTCCGGCCAATATGGTGTACCGGAAGAAGTGTCAAGCCATGACGCAAAACTAGTCGCCTCTGGTTGGTGTGCCCCCGCGTCTTGAGAGCAGCTGCTCTCGCTCCCCACATGAAGTGACCGTATTTTATGTTCCACTTTGCCGGTGTGAATAAAGGAAAATAATTTATATACTGCTACCGGATGGTGAGTGTGACTTCTTTATTCTTCGTATAAATACAGTGATATAAGTTATCTTGGATATAGTCAGCACCTCCACATAGCAGTACATGTCAGCATCGAAGGTCACAGCAGCACTTGTTACACCGTGCATCCTCTGGGCTATTTGGCAACGGTAGTGCCTGGTGCTACACCTGCTCTTGCAAATCTTTGACACTTCCAAGTCTGCTTGAGCATGCTCCTTGTATTTATCCTATGATATCATCTGAGTTTTAGCCATGGTTAAAGGGGTACTTCGCACCCCTAGACATCTTATCCCCTATCCGAAGGATAGGGGATAAGATGTCAGATCGCCCCGTGTGACCTCCCATGTGTGATCACCCCGTGTGACCTCCCATAGACTTGCATTGAGGGGGCGGGGCGTGACGTCACACGGGGCGGAGTCGTGATGTCACGCTCGTCCGCCATTGTGGTCGGTCTCCGAAGCCTCCAGCGTTCCCGGTGTGAGGTGGCAGCCGTACAGGTGGGTGCAGCAGCCAAGATCCCGGGGGCCCACAGCAGCGGGACCCCGGGGATCTGACATCTTATCCCCTATCCAAAGGATAGGGGACAAGATGTCTAGGGGTGTGGAGTACACCTTTAAATAGTCTTGTTTATTGTAGATTTTAGTTTGTGTTACATATGTGGGTTTTATGATTATGTCTGTTCAGCTTTGTCGGTGTTCACACTGTGTCTGAGTCTAGCTTGTACCCTGTGCTCTATATGTTATATTCTTGTTTGGTATTCTGGAGTCTATTCAGACTCATCTGGTTCTAGTTTGTATGTTCTGTGTCTCAGTGTGAACAGTGTCCTATATTTATATCCTGTTTGGTTGATCCGATCCTTTGTCCTTTGTACTTGTACCTGCTTGTGATAGTTCTTAGTAACTCACCTGTTGAGTTTTGTGTTTTGGCTCTCAGTTCTTCCGCTATCCCCTTCATCTCCTGGATTCTGCTCTATACTCCTATCATGCCTAGTCTTGTTCATTTTATCATGTCTGCTGTTTATCTGATATCTGGCTTAGTGAACTGTTTGTTTATTCACTTCTGTTTGTGAGTTTATATTCTGCCCTCTTAGTATTTGTATTGTCTAGTAGGTTTCTGTTTCTGGCCTGTGACCGACTATGTTTATTATTTGTTTTTATGCCACTGAACTTTAGCGCAGGAAGGGACCTGCTCCCAGTTGTCGACCCACCGTTTAGGGTGAGTGGGCAAGTAGGCAGGGAGAGATGTTTCAGGGTCAGTTTAGGGCTCACTCTCCCTGTCCCCCCGGTCGGTCCCTGATATTGTGGACCCAGGCTCTGACACAATGATGGAGCATAATTTAAAAGTGCCTAAAGAAGTGTTAGGAGTAATTAGGGAATATAATCTGAGTTAGTTTTGGTTTGATGACAGGTACGCTTTAAAAATACAATTCTCATTGTATCTCTAAGATTTAGGCCATAACCATAATGAGGCTACAGCCGTTTCGCATGTCTTAGTGCTTCATCATGCCTCTCTCAAGGTTGTATACCTGAATAGACCTGGTGTGTGAGTGGAGGTTGTACCAGATACTTGTTCTATTTTGGATTGGACTATATCTTAGAGATGTGAATACCCACTTAGAGTTATATAAATGTAGATAATCACAGAGTAAATTATTTTGGAGATTTATATATATATATATATATATATATATATATATATATATATATATATATTAAAAGAGTGTGTTTTTATATTCACATTTTTATCTGAGCCTCAGTGCATACTGCTATATTCTTCTATAATATCAATATTTTTTTCAGATGGTCTTTTGGAATTCTGCTTTATGAGATGATAACTCTGGGTAAGAATTGTTCTTTTCTTTGGTTTTATTTTCTTACTATTAAAATGCATTTATTTGTAAAAGGTTATTCAATAAATATAAATATTTTACACTAATATAATCACCTGGATGCACTGGATGTGTGTTATACAAATCCCAAATATTTATGTGCACTGTACACCAAACCTTAGACTAAGTCACACTTTTATGTCAGGTGTACCCTCCTTTCCAGGGTGCTTCCAGCTGTTGCAGAATTACAAGTCCAAGATTGTCCAGACTGCCAAAGGCTCAGAGTTAAAGTTCTGTAAAACTATTCATACAATGCAAAACATTTCCAAAGTGCACATTGCAAATGTTGCCTTTAGCTTTTTTGAAGTTCAGTTGACTGCAAATTTTAGCTTTGTCTTGCAATGAGTGAAATCTGCAGCAAAATCCAAAATTCACAAATCTGTGAGAGATAGGGAATGCTGTAAATTTTCATTTAAGTTAAGAATCCATAGTATAAATGTAAATCCCACCATAGTTGACTAATTTGCATAGACTTTACATAGGAAACGATACAAACTAAAGTGTTTGAAATTACCTACAAAGTTGACAAAGTTGATTTTGATATAATTTTTCATAATTTCAGGTATTTCTTGTCCCCCCCCCCCCCCCCCCCATACCCAGCTGCCTTTAAATAATTTCTTATGGCAGCCATTGTTGCAGGCAGGCAGCAGTTTTGCTCCCCCCACTGTGAGACATGTGACATTATGGTTTCGCTTCCACTGTGTAGCTATTATCTAAGCTTTCACAGTGCACTGGTCTCAGGCAACAAGAAACAAGCTGCATTCAGAATTTAGCTTTTGGTATGAATGGAGAAATGTTATTATTTGTTGTTTACATTTTCTATTCATATGTACAGTATCCTGGGCATATTTGATGCGCAGGATATGAAGCTGCAGATTTGAAGCCGTGTTCAGTCATTTGGTTTATATTAAAATATTAAATATGTACAGCATACTGTATGTGTGAATAAAGTGTTTTCCCTTACAGCCAAAACCATTGATATGTCATATATACTTTATCTCCTACAAGTCCACATAATAACTTAGGCTAGGTTTGCACTGCATCAACACACTGCAGTCGGCGCTATAATCACAGCCAGCGCTCCGGTCCCCGCCTCCGGACCGGAGCGCTCGCTTCCCTGCTCCTCCTTCCCGGGATCCCGGTGCCTCCCGCACAGTCACACTGACTGGGAGCACGGGATCCCTTGTGTCGGGGACGCGGCTGCCATGGCGGCTGGTCCCCGCTCACGCGCCGCGTCCCTGTCTGACTTACCTGGCTCCTTGTTCCCGGCGCAGACTGGCTCTGCCTTCCGGCGCACGTGGCCCCGCTCTCTAGGGCGCGCACGAGCCACCTTCTGTAAATGTAAAGGGCCAGCGCACCATTGATTGGTGTGCTGGCTAATTATCCCTGCCTCGTTCCCTAATAAAAGTCTCCTGCCCCTTCCTGTCCTTGCCGGATCTTTGTGCCCTAGTGCCTTTGAGAAAGCGTTCCATACTGTGTATACTGCCCTGCCTGTTGCCGTACCCTTGCTACCGTCTACTCGCCTTTGAACCCTAGCCGCCTGCCCTGACCTCTGCTACGTCTGACTACACCCCTGCCTGCTCCCTGTGTACCACACCATATCAGCTACCAGTGAGGTCGAGTTGCTACTGGAGCATACGACCTGGTGGTTACCGCCGCAGCAAGTCCATCCCGCTTTGCGGCGGGCTCTGGTGAAAACCAGTAACCACATAGAACCGGTCCTCTAGTACAACCCGCGTCATCGCCTCTCTGGTCCAGAGGATCCACTACCAGTCCTGCCAGTATGTTATAGCTATTTACTTATGGTAACTACATTTGGGCAGCTAATGGAAGCACTGCGGGTTGTTGAATTTTTTTTGGCTCATATAATGCACACTTACCATCACTAGTCATACAGCTTCATTTGTTTTATTCCAGCACAACTGCATCTTAGTGGTTTTCTAATTTGGCCATTTGATCACCAGTCTCTTATAAAGTTACTTTACTTAAAGGGGTACGCTGCTGTTAGACCTCTTATGTTCTTATGTCTGATCACGGGGGTCCCACTGCTGCCCCCCCCCCCCCCCCCTGGTCTCCTGGCATTCTAAACAAAAGCTGGGTTCCTGCGACAGTGGTTGGGATGTCACAGCCTTGCCCATCCTGATGTCACGTCACACCCCCTCCATTCATGTCTATACGACACGCCCCCACCCTTAGAAATGAATGTAAGGGGCGTGAAATAACATCATGAGGGGTGTGGCCATCACATCACGATCATGGCCTCTGGCTCTGAGCATTCTGAACAAAATGTTCAGAACGCTGGAGCCTCGGAATACCCCTTTAACCCTAGAGGACACAGGACGTACATTTACGCCCTGGCTGCATGGTACTAGGCGCACCAGCATGTAAATAAATGTTTCTTTAAACATATACAAGCAGGAAGCTGCTCAAACGTAGTCACTAGTTGATCATGTTGGGTCATTGACATGAATGGAGCCCACTGCAGGAAGTCACAGTATATGTCAGCATCCCAGGATCTGATATTTAGCTTGGACACGCTGCATAACACCCAGCCTAATACTGTACAATATACAGTAATTAACATCATCCTGTATATCTACAATACTCGGTCTGAACAGTTTTCTCTATTCTAGGTGCTCCTCCTTACCCTGAGATTCCTCCTTCTAACATCCTGCAGCACCTACAACGTGGTAACATTATGAAGAGACCCCCCAGCTGCAAGCAGCATTTGTACGGTTCAAGTATTTGTCTTTATCTGTCTCCTTCATTTCTACAACCTTGACATATGAATGTGTGAGTTTATTTACAAATCCACTGCATATAGATGCGTGCTATGATGATATTCTACACAGTATTACGCCTCATGCACGCAACTGTATTGTGGATCTGATTGGATGAATTCAAAATATGGTGCTCATAGCCCAATATAGGTCTATACTGTGCCTCTGTGGTCTTCTATTTTTATACAGGGGAACATGTTTTTTTATTTTATTATCCAAGTGGTGGAGAAAACGGCTCCTAATGAAGTAGTGCAGTCAGCTGCGCTCTCCTCTCAGTAAGAATGGGCTAGTAAATGATACCCGGAAGGGGACGGACTTTTAAAACAACAAACAATTTATTTTACAAAGGCATACGAACAACGCGTTTCGAGGGGCGGGACACCCTCTTTGTCAGGGTACATGACGAAGAGGGGGTCCCGCCCCTCGAAACGCGTTGTCCGTATGCCTTTGTAAAATAAATTGTTTGTTGTTTTAAATGTCCATTCCCTGCCCGGTATCATTTACTAGCCCATTCTTACTGAGAGGAGAGCGCAGCTGACTGCACTACTTCATTAGGAGCCGTTTTCTCCACCACTTGGATCTATCTGACCGTCCTCCACTAGTTGGACACAGGATCAGTGCTGGCTGCTCACCTCCATATACCACTCACTGTGGGAGCAAGCAGTCTGTGGTGTTGTGCTCATAGTGCAACTCACATAGGTGAGCACATTTCAACCTATCTTCTCACTTTTCTTCCTTAAATAAGGATAATTGCGCTTAGATGCGCATCGGTCTATCTGCTTTTGTGTTTTTCATTTTATTTTATTATGACACAGATAACATTTAATTTTTTGGGCTCTGTGTGTTAACATACCAGAACCCCTGATCATGGCAATGCTGTGTATACAGGCAGCTTTTGTCATTGTGGTCACTGCAGGCCATTTTACTACAGTAGTAAGAAGTTTTCATTTGTACAGATCATTTGTAAATGAATTCTGCTGTAATATGTCTTCACTCACCTGCTCCTCTCTTTATTACTTATCTGCCAGCTGGCATCTATAACAAATGCTGCATAATGTACATAGGCTAGCTTCCTCTCTGTGCATTCACCGGACAGGAGAGGAAATCCCTGTCACTAGCACCAGTGTACTATCTGTCATGTAGGGGATTAATAATACATTTTTCGTCTGTTGAAAGTTTTTCAAGTCCATTTCACATAATAAAAGTTGGCCCATAATTAGTATAATGTAATAAATGCATAGAGCTAAATTGACAGACACACACAAATAAATGATATAAACAAGAAATGCAACCAGAGTACAGCACATCCCAGTATAACATCATATAAAGTTAGGTGAGACGTGGATGTATATATAGTAAAAAGCCAATGGAGTTGATGCCACTGTTGGCTGGACTAAAGTGGATTCCAAAGTTTAGACCCATCTTGGCACATTCTAGGGATGATATAATTAAGTGACTTAGTTAGAAATCATATGAATGATTGACTTTTAAGCAATTGTTTAATTATTTTTAGTCTAGAGAAAATAAAGTAAGTACATTTATGGATGTAGCCCTAAATCTTGGTAACCAAAAGGCATAGCTAGAAAAGAAAAAAAACAATTGAAATCAGTGCACTTAACACTACATAGTGATATAAAAAAAAAATGTTATGGACTGACTGCAGGTTCTCTTTAAAGGGGTACTGTGGTGGAAAACTTATTTTTTAAATCAACTGGTGCCAGAAAGTTAAACAGATTTGTAAATTAAAAAAATCTGAATCCTTCCAGTACTTATTAGCAGCTGTATACTACAGAGGAAATTCTTTTCTTTTTGGATTTCTTTTTTGTTTGTCCACAGTGCTCTCTGCTGACACCTCTGTCGATGTCAGGAACTGTTAAGAGCAGGAGAAAATCCCCATAGCAAGCATATGCTGCTCTGGACAGTTCCTAAATTTGACAGAGGTGTCAGCAGAGAGCACTGTGGACAGACAGAAAAGAAATCCAAAAAGAAAAGAATTTCCTCTGTAGTATACATCAGCTAATAAGTACTGGAAGGATTAAGATTTTTTAATAGAAGTAATTTACAAATCTGTTTAACTTTCTGGCACTAGTTGATTTTAAAAAAAATAATAATTTCCACCGGAGTACCCCTTTAACAGAACGTTAAAGCATTTAATTTATTGTCAAAAACATGTTTGTACTACAATGAATGTCTGTTTACAGGTACAATATTATGAAGGCCTGCTGGGCATGGAAAGTGGGGGACCGGATTTCTGTTCCAGAGCTGCGAAAAAGACTAGAAGCTGGCAAGAAATCTTCCAATGACAGGACAGTGCTGCAGATCCCTGAGCTGGTAGTACCAGAGCTGTACGAGAGAGTAGCAGGGACGGAATATCGGATAATGGAGACTGATCACACAATCTTCTAAGTCTTGGAAGATTTGCCCAGACTGATATTATTAACTGCATTCATTTATGGAGCCCAAGGACAATGCATTTTTAAATGAAGGACAGTGATTTTAGTATAAAAGGACAGTGATCTGATCATGGGAATGTTACATTAACATTTTCTATACCTTGCCAATGGTCCCACTGACAGTGAAGAAGTCAGAAAACACCAGGCTGCGTTCAGGAGTCTCAAAACCAGTTGTCGGTAACTGGCATGCAGGTCTGCTGTCACATTTCTCAGTGAATTTCTTAGTTTACATTTTTTATGCATATTTTTTCTTACTTGAACATTTTCAATTACCTGGAGAGAAAACATCTATGAACAGATCTAAATAGTGAAACTGATCGTCTAGGAAAAAACTGAAAGTCATCTTTTTACCCTTTGGATGGAGGAATGGCACCTAGCCCATTTCCACTGTTATATTTTCCTAGTCCTCACTGATTCAGAGGTACACCGGGTGTGGTTATAAATCTCTGGCTATCACAACCGCTGCTTGGAACCTACATGTGCAGCCATATGGACCCTCTTTATGCATCGGTTTGGTTGGAAGTTTCTGCATTATTTATTTAGGAACATGAATTAGGTCAAATGTTTGCAATGTATACATCATCTTCTGGATGTTGTTTAACACTAGTATGAAATCTTATTTTCAAGTATTTTGGAGGCTCTGAATACAAATAGAATTGTGTCACAATAGGGCATCTGCACAGCTAGAAGTTCTTCCATATTGGAGAAGAAACTTGAGTAAAAGTGGTTATGTAAATGTACATTCTTACCTTTCCTCGTAGCCTCATCACTCGCTTTCACCTTTTTACACTTTACATAGAAATAATTTTATATGGATTCCAAGGTACAGCCTGCATGGCTCCCATTGACCTTCATAACAGAACAGTCAGCAGTAAAATCCCAAGCCCCCTACAAGTGGACAGTCAGCAGTAAAATCCCAAGCCCCCTACAAGTGGCTGCAGGCGGCCAAAATGTGATTGTTCAATTGTTCCTTCAATAGCAAGGTTGGTGATTGTCTTTAATATCTAAACAATGAATGACATTGAGCTCATAGTTTAATGGATTCAGTAAGGATTTAGCAATTGTTTTAATTAAGAGCCTCTCAGAATATACATCTATATATTGAATAATATATAATGAAACCAAAAATGTTACAACACAGCTACCTCCATTTTTGTTATGAGAGGCAACAGATGACATCAGGACTCTGTAGTGTCCTGTATTGTACATATAGATAATTTTGCATAATTTACAACAACATTTTATAGCCTTAACATGTAACTCTCAGGTTAAAACACATGTTAAATGCACATGCGTAGAAGAAACTTGCACCTTCCTACATATAAAAAAATGTTATATATTTAATAAAATAATTTGTTAAGGTTTACAGTTGTTCGTTTTTATTTCTATTATTACGTTTTCTTTTTTGTTTGTTTGCACAGCTGCATTAAAATTACTTTTGAATAACATTTGGTCAATTAATGCCCTACTGGCTCAGTGTCTGCACAGAACTTGATCTGGTGATTTTCCATATACAAATTCTGCTTAATAATCTGCTACAGGACGAACTAACCTTACCAGAATGCAAAGTTTAAAAAAGAATTACATTATAAACTGTAATCAGTTAACCTAAATCTCAACTGGTGTACATGAGCCATTCACTCTATAGCCCCCTGATGATGCTCCTGATAGAGTAAGGCCCCAATAAAAAGAAAATGCTCACCTGTCTCTGCTTCCCAGAACTCCTCTTCTCTCTGAGATTTCAGTGCAGTCAGCGTGGTACAGAGATGCTGCATGCAGCTGGCTAATGTAACAGATTCTGCACGATGCTGGCTCTCTTCCATTGTGTCCTGCCTCCCAACTATGTGTGCGTCCTAAAGATGCATATACAATTGACGGATGCACTCACCTGGGGATCCAGTGAATGTGTCCATGATCATTAGGTGGGCCCCACTTCCCCAAATTCACCTGGGGCAGATAGCCTGCACACTTTCCAAAGCTCATATGTTTGCATGAAAAATGCAACAAAAAAACTGCAGAAAATCTGCTCAGAAATTAACCTGCAGTATAGATTTCAAATCTACATCATGGCAATTTACAGGTGAAACTCGAAAAATTAGAATATTGTGCAAAAGTTCATTGTATCTCATTAAAGGGGTACTCCACTACTCAGTGTTTGGAACAGTTTTGGGGTCGGGAGCTTGTGACAGCCGCCATGCCCCCTCCCATAGACTTGCATTGAGGGGACAGAGTGTGATGTCATGAGGGGGTGGGGCTATGACATCACAAGCTCCCAGGGCCGGTTCCAGCATTCGGAACCGTTTGTTCCAAACGCTGAGCAGCGGAGTACCCCTTTAATGCAGCTTAAAAGGCAAGGAAGCATGAAATGCTCCAAAATCTCCTGGTTGATGGATGCGTTGACCCTGGCCATAAAGAGTACCTGTCACCAAATAAAACTTTTAATATAGTGTTCCTTTTGTAATTAGCAGACACTTTCCCATTCATTTGCTTTTAAAATTATCAACATAAATATGTTTAAAATGTAATAGAAACAATGGTCACTAGGTGGCTCTGTTCTGTTCCCTGCCACAATTAAAACAGTGAGTTTGGTATCCTGCCGGCCAGGCAGGAGTCCAAACTCAGGAAGTGCTTCTCTGCACTGAGCTTGATTGTCAGCTGCACAAAAAGTGAAAGCTCCACAGATTCTCACAGAAAGCTGCATATACTGAAACCTGCAGGAGAGCCTCACTGATAGCAACACAGACTGAAACATGCACAGAGCTTGAGGGCTTCTATTCATCTCAGTGCTGTATCTTTGTGAGGGCGGAAGTGCTCCCCCAGTAGGCTTCAGTGATATCATGCCTGCTGGGAAACGCCCACTTTCTCCTGCTGGGAAGTTGCACTATGTGAGCAAGACGAAAGGTAAGATACAGAGCTTTTTAAAGCTCTGACATTTTTTTAAGAGCTGGAGGGGTGTGAAGAGTAGTTAGGAAACATAGCCTGAGTTAGTTTAGAACAGTTTATTTGGTGACAGCTACTTTTTAATGAAGCACAGTGGACCCACACCAGCAGATGACATGGATCCCCAAATCATAGTATTGGGGATTTGGTGTTTTCATGAGCTGTAAGCCATCATAATATATGTAGATAAGACTTTGCACACCACTCAAGGTAATTTTTATTTGCAATCCAAAAATTATTTTAATGACGTTTCGGTCCACACTGGACATTCATCAGATTGGATTGCTGCGGAGGTATAGAAATGGAGGTTGGCATAAAGCCATGTGCCAATGGTATCAGGAAGTGCGACTTGTAGTCGTGGAGATGTGTAAGCCACAATCATCACAATTATGACAAATCACAGCTTGAACTATCTCGCTTTGCATGTAATGAGTCTCTCATATATTAGTTTTTCCTTTTAAGTTGCATTACTGAAATAAATAAACTTTGCATGATATTCTAATTTTTCGAGTTCCACCTGTATGTTTTCCATTAATCTTAATGTATAGAAAAATACACATGGCATCTAAGTTTTTTAGATATCTATGCTACTTCAACTCCAAGTATACTAGAGTAAAGAAGGGAAGACAGAGTTAAAAGTATGCACTACATGTTACCAGAAAATTCTATTGGTATGGCGACCAACACATTTCTATGCATTTGTGAAGCAGTCAAACCTGTATGTATGTTTAGGCCTTTTGTTTTAACTATCCCTATTTACTTTACATTCAGATTTACATAGATTTGATGACGTTACAGTAGTGTTTTCCATTACAGCTGTTTATTTGAGTGAATATACTTTAGCATACTCTACGACTAGATGTGGTTTCGTGTTGAGCCCCTCTACGTGTGTTGCCATATAAATCTTCTTTATGGATTCCTGTCGACTAATAACCCAGAACTGGCACATTAAGGAGTTAATTAACGACTAGGTAGATTTGTGACCAAAACCTGTCAGAATATTAAATGAGCACAACTACGAAACTGACCGTGAGTGTGAGGACACTGCTCAGAAGAAAACTCACAAAAAACTGTCAGAGTGGGTTCACAGGTCGTATTTTGGTCAGCATTTTTAGTGAAAAACAATATTGGAACCAACACAGAGAAAAATTAAAATCTTTGATTTGCCCCTTTTCTGTTTTTTCTTTTCTTTTTTTTAATCTCTCCTGGTTTTGGCTACAGAATACTGACAAAATACTGACTAAAATACTGTGTGTGTGAACCCAGTAGCTAGTGTTGTGTAGTGTGTCTTTTAAAAGTTACGTTTTATTGAACGTTTTTAAATTAGCATTAAACCAAAGTCAGAAGGGGATTCAAAAGGAATAGGAAATATGAAATATTGACTTATACTGTACTTCTCTGTCCTGCTAATTCTACATCAGCAACATGCAGATACATTGAGGAATACAGTGAGCTTTGCAACACGGTAAGAAAATGCTGAAGATTTTTCTCAGGTAAATAGGCAATGACAAATCTACAGGTGAAACTAGAAAATTAGAATATCGTGGAAAAGTTCATTGTATTTCATTAATGCAACTTAGAAGGAAAAGAAGCATGAAGTGCTCCAAAATCTCCTGGTAGACGGATTTTTTGACCCTGGACTTAATGAAGCACAGTGGACCAACACCAGCAGATGACATGGCTCCCAAATCATATAATATATTGGGGCTTTGGTGTTTTCGTTGTGAGCTGTAAGCTATAATCATCACAATTATGACAAATCACGACTTGAACTATCTTGCTTTGTATGTAATTAGTCTCTCTCATATATTAGTTTCACCTTTTAAGTTGCATTACTGAAATAAATGAACTTTGCACGATATTCTAATTTTTCGAGTGTCACCTTATGTTTTCATACAGTTATAGAACCTGTAAGTAACTTATCTCTCCTCGCTCCCATATCATGTTGTATATGCTTAAAATGTAGTGATATGGTTGAATAACTATCGGACTGATAATTCAGTCTTCAGCACAACATCCTTAGGTTGTTATTTAGTCCAGGACCTATCATTTCACACGTCACATTCTGGAAGACAAACAAGAAGTGTGTGAGATGCATGAACCACGAGCTTTAGTAGGGAATAAGTGGCTTGAATGCTTTACTTAGTACATGGAGTGACCATGAATTTATTAGGGAGGGACTGGTTGGGGAAAGGGTTGGATTTTCCTGACCATAAAACTCATAGGATACATTTTCTAGAAGTGTTGCTGACATTCTCTTGCTTCTTTCACTTGCAACTGTGAGCAGACATCTATATTGCTTTAATATATTTTTATACAAGAACTTCATACCATTCCATTTTTACTAGTTTTATCTTTCCCTGCCATTGTCAGCCTTTATCAATTTAAAGATGCCTCACATGGCTTCTGAGATTGTTGCCTTTGTTCTGTCTGTGTCCGGCTGGGTTTTGGTTAGCTCCACGCTACCCACTGATTATTGGAAGGTCTCTAGTATTGATGGCACAGTTATTACCACTGCAACTTTCTGGTCCAACCTTTGGAAGACATGTGTTACCGACTCAACGGGGGTGTCCAACTGCAAGGATTTTCCTTCTATGTTGGCCTTAGAAGGTAAGGAGACCATGGGATTCAAGAATTTGAAAGGATATGCCCACAAATAAAAGATATGGCTGCCTAGTCATCTCCAACCTGTTTGTGGATGGCGGAGATGGTCAGGTGGCAAAACAAGCAAGTTGGTTGTGTTACACCATTTGAGTAACTCCCATTGACATTGATGGGAGATGTGCAAATGGCATAGGAATCGGGAGCTACATTGTGTATGTAACTCTGGAAGCTGCGTATATAGTCTATCTTGCAGGGCTACTGCATTAGCCCAACTACCATTAAAGTAAATGTAAATTGCTATGTAAATTGTGTACCATAGCTGTTTTCTGAGCCCAACTGTTTCTGGAAGCCACAGACAGGCTGGAGATGACTGGGTGGCCATAATCTTTTATACACGGACAAGCCCTTTAAAGATTAAAATGATAGTTGAATACTAAAAAAAATATAATGTATACATCTAATTGGGTTTGTATAATGGTGGTTCATTTGCATCTTAAAAAGTAAATATTGCTGGGATATGCCAATGTTTTATGATTGGTAGGGATCCAACCTCTGAGAGCTGCACCAATGGTAAGAATGAATGGCTTTATTGCGGATTCAGTAATGCGACTTCTTTACTATATGTACCTGCATGGTGGCTCCTGGCCACCCACTGTACAGGACAACTGCTGCATAGCAATATTTATGTTAATGTAACCAGCTGCCGATCCCAGTGGTGTAGGAAGACATGCTCCATAGTTACTTACTATTGAGTACTGGCTATTGATGTGAATGTTTCCTTGCTTAGAATGTTGTATCTGATTTCAGAAAAATCTCTGCGCAATGGTAAATGGTTTGATGACTTTCAGAGCTCTTTTATTCTTGACATCCATGGGGATTAAGATTACAGACTTCACCATTGTGGTTTCCACTCATATATGTATGATCATGAATCATGAATATGCATGATGTGGATCAGTTTACACTCCGATCTTACCTTCAAGCTACATACCACCCACACTTTAAAAAAAAAAAAAAAATTGGCATCAATGGCAAAAAAGTAAAAAAAATAGTTGATTATTTTTGCATAAAATGAGCCTTGCACAAGTGTATGACAAGAAACTGGCGTACATGCTTTGATTTATTATCTCCAATGTATACTGATGCCTAATACTTCTGTATAATAATTATTTCTCTATTATTTAGTAAAAATCGAAGAAATTTGAATTGAAAGCACGCAGAGGGACTGTTTGGGGTCATAATTTTCTAGAGTGCCTCCTTTCCTAGGGTTCTCCATACAACTTAGACATATTTTAAACCATAATATATCTGTGTGCTTAACCCCTTTAAAAAAAAAAAAAAAAAAATGAAAAAAACTTTTCTCTAAAGGGGGTTTCAAACAAAGCTTTTTTTTTCAGAGAAATTGAAACTATAAAGGAAGGCGTTATACTTCTACCACCTGCTGGACCCACAAAAAATTGCATCAAAACCTGCAATGTCATTATAGTACTCATGAGGAGAATGGATGGCTTGCTTGGGGTAGCAGTCACACGAGCAAAGTATTTTATAGGGTTCTCATGTGAACTCATGCAACTTTTTTGAAATGGGGGTTTTGGATAGAATATCAAATCCTCATATATTTCATAACATAAAAAGCAGTCGTAGTAAATGTGGTATTAAAGGGGTTGTGCGCTGCCCTGCAGTTCAGAGCTCAGCTCTCAGCGCCCGGAGTTCATTACTCCGAACGCTGTGTGCGGGCTTCCGTGTTCGCGGCCGCCGGGCGTGACGTCACGCCCCCTTCCCATAGACTTTTGTTGAGGGGGCGGGCGAGACGTCACAAAGGGGCCAGGCATGACGTAACGCCCAGCGGCCGCGAACACGGAAGCCTGCACAAAGCGTTCGGAGTAATGAACTCCGGACGCTGTGAGCTGAGCTCCGAACTGCAGGGCAGCGCACAACCCCTTTAAAGGGGTTATCCAGCATAAGGGGATTTTAGTACTTACCTGGCAGACAGTAATGGACATGCTTAAGAAGGATCTGCGCTTGTCTTGGGCTAAATGGCTATGCTGTGAGATTACCAGAACACTGTGGCTAGCTTTCTCTGAACTTGTATTTCCTGTTTTCTTGTTTGGCTACAAATCTCATGATACCATTTTCCTCCTTCCCACACATCAGCTACCCCACCCTATGAAACATAAATGAGCTGCAGACCTGTGGTTTTCAATCAGAGTACCTCCAGCTGTTGCATTACTTGCAGATTGCTCTCTCCACCCATTGAAGCAGACATGCTCCCTATCATCAGCTGACTAGTGAGTCAGGTCTTGACTGCATTGCAAGCTGGGAAAAATCCGAGACAGCAGTCATTTTGTATGCTGTTAAAAATAAATGTTGGGATGAGATTTACATAAGAATTGTGAGAAAACCGTCACACACAGGTAAAGACACTATATTATGAACTACACTAACTTTACAGCCCCTGTAGCATAGTCAAATAAAAAAATTCCAGGAATACTCCTTTAATGGCAAGTGTGCCACAAAAGAGTAACATGCAGAAATATGTTTTTGACTTCTGTTACTGTGCAGGAAAAAACTTACAAACTGCAAATGCTCTAAGCTTCATAAATGGAAAGACATTTTTTTGAATGCATCAACATGAGTGTACCTGGCTATGTTAAATGACAAGCTGAAATAAATCCAGAACTTAAAGGGGTACTCCGCCCCTAGACATCTTATCCCCTATCCAAAGGATAGGGAATAAGATGTCAGATCGCCGGGGTCCTCCCGCTGCTGGAGACCCCCGGGATCTCGGCTGCAGCACTCCGCTATCATTACTGCACAGAGCAGACTCGCTCCGTGTGTAATGACAAGCGATACAGGGGCCGGAGCATCGTTACGTCACGCCCCCCCCTCGTGATGTAACGGCCCGCCCCCTCAATACAAGTCTATGGGAGGGGGCGTGGCGGCCATCATGCCCCCTCCCATAGGCTTGCATTAAGGGGGCGGGCCGTGATGTCATGAGGGGGCAGAGGTGTGACATAACGATTCTCCGGCACCTGTATCGATGGTCATTACGCACGGAGCGAATCTGCTCTGCGCAGTAATGATAGCGGGATGCTGCGGCCGAGATCCCGGGGGTCCCCAGCAGCAGGACCCCGGCGATCTGACATCTTATCCCCTATCCTTTGGATAGGGGATAAGATGTCTAGCGGCGGACTACCCCTTTAAAGAGGTATGCTGCACACATCTTATCCCCTATCCAAAGGATAGGGGTTAAGATGTTAGATTACAGGGGGTTCCGCCGCTGGTGACCCCCACAATCTCCGCTTGCACCCCAGTCAATCGGTGCACGGAGCGAACTCCGCTTTGTGTCCGATGACTGGCGATGCATGCAGCCACACCCCCTCCATTCACCTCTATGGGAGGAGGCGTGACAGCTATGTACTAGACGTCATGCCCCCTCCCACAGACATGAATGGAGGGGAAATGGTGCGACGTTACAAACACGAAAGCTGCAAGCTTCCGTGTTCTGGACGCCGCCACTGCTGGCCCAGAGATTGCGGGGATCCCCAGCGGTGGGACCACAGCGATCTAACATCTTTTTCCCTATCCTTAGGACAGGGGATAAGATGTGTGCAGCGGAGTGCCCCTTTAACTAGAGAGGGTAAAATGCACTAAAACTTGTAAAGGCCCATCCTCACTGCTGAATCTCCACCCAAAGATATTCTGTCTGGAGCAGGCACAGATGAAATAATCAGTGGTAGGACCGTGAGGACGTGTGCTATCTCCATAGACAGCAAAGCAGTCCAGCGGAAATCCGCCAAAAAAATTAACATGTTGATTCTTTTGGCAGATGTCCATTTCGCTGGTGGAAATTGTGCCTTGTGCTCATAGCAGCAGAGTTCCATTAAAAACAATGGAACTCTGCTGCAAGCGAAATTCCAGTGCAGGCTTCCACTAGCTATAATCTTGCAGACATAGCTGGTCAAAGTACAAGTGTTACGCCGAGCGCTCTGAGTCCCTGCTCCTCCCCGGTGCGCTCGCGGCGTCTCTCTCTTTGCAGCGCCCCGGTCAGACCCGCTGACCGGGAGCGCTGCACTGACATTGCCGGCGGGGATGCGATTCGCATAGCGGGACCCGCCCGCTCGTGAATCGCATCCCAAGTCACTTACCCGTCCCTGTCCCCGGCTGTCATGTTCTGGCGCGCGCGGCTCCGCTCTCTAGGGCGCGCGCGCGCCAGCTCTCTAAGATTTAAAGGGCCAGTGCACCAATGATTGGTGCCTGGCCCAATAAGCCTAATTAGCTTCCACCTGATCCCTGTCTATATTACCTCACTTCCCCTGCACTTCCTTGCCGGATCTTGTTGCCTTGTGCCAGTGAAAGCATTTAGTGTTGTCCAAAGCCTGTGTTCCAGATCTCCTGCTATCCTCATTGACTACGAACCTTGCCGCCTGCCCCGACCTTCTGCTATGTCTGACCTTGCCTCTGCCTAGTCCTTCTGTCCCACGCCTTCTCAGCAGTCAGAGAGGTTGAGCCGTTGCCGGTGGATACGACCTGGTTGCTACCGCCGCAGCAAGACCATCCCGCTTTGCGGCGGGCTCTGGTGAAAACCAGCCTGCCGAATTGTAACAGTAGATCCGGCCATGGATCCCGCTGAGGTGCCGCTGCCAAGTCTCGCTGACCTATCCACGGTGGTCGCTCAGCAATTGCAGCAAATTGCTCAACAAGGACAGCAGCTGTCGCAGTTGACCGCCACGTTACAGCAACTTCTGCCACTGCTACAGCAGCAGCCATCTCCTCCGCCAGTTCCTGCACCTCCTCCGCAGCATCTGGCCGCTCCTAGCCTCCGCTTGTCCCTGCCGGACAAATTTGATGGGGACTCTAGACTCTGCCGTGGCTTCTTGTCTCAATGTTCCCTACATATGGAGATGTTGTTGGACCAATTTCCTACAGAACGGTCTAAGGTGGCGTTCGTAGTGAGTCTTCTTTCTGGAAAGGCCTTGTCTTGGGCCACACCGCTCTGGGACCGCAATGATCCTGCCACAGCCACAGTCCAGTCCTTCTTCGCTGAAGTCAGTAGTGTCTTCGAAGAACCAGCCCGAGCTTCTTCTGCCGAGACTGCCCTGCTGAACCTGGTCCAGGGTAATTCTTCAGTAGGCGAGTACGCCATCCAATTTCGTACTCTCGCTTCCGAATTATCTTGGAATAACGAGGCTCTCTGTGCGATCTTTAAAAAAGGCCTATCCAGTAACATCAAGGATGTGCTGGCCGCACGAGAGATTTCTGCCAACCTGCAAGAACTTATCCATTTGGCCACTCGCATTGACATGCGTTTTTCTGAGAGACACCAGGAGCTCCGCCAGGAAAAAGACCTTGATCTCTGGGCACCTCTCCCACAGTATCCTTTGCAATCTACCCCTGTGCCTCCCGCCGAGGAGGCTATGCAAGTGGATCGGTCTTGTCTGACCCATGAAGAGAGGACTCGTAGGGATAAAAATTTATGTCTGTACTGCGCTAGTACCGAACATTTCTTGGTGGATTGCCCTATTCATCCTCCACGTCTAGGAAACACACGCACGCACCCAGCTCACGTGGGTGTGGCGTCCCTTGGTACGAAGTCTGCTTCTCCACGTCTCACTGTCCCCGTGCGGATTTCTCCTTCTGCCAACTCCTCCCTCTCAGCCATGGCCTGCTTGGACTCTGATGCTTCTGGAAATTTTATTCTGGACTCTTTGGTGAATAAGTTCTGCATCCCGCTGACCCGTCTCGTCAAGCGGCTCTACATTTCTTCGGTCAACGGAGTGAAGTTGGACTGTACTGTGCGTTACCGCACAGAACCCCTCTTAATGTGCATTGGACCCCATCATGAAAAGATTTCATTTTTCGTCCTTCCCAACTGCACCTCTGAAGTCCTCCTCGGTCTGCCATGGCTCCAGCATCATTCTCCCACCCTTGACTGGACCACCGGGGAGATCAAGAATTGGGGTTCTGCTTGCCGTAAGAAATGCCTCACATCTGCTCCCAGTCCCGTCTGTCGGGCCTCAGTGTCTCCTCCTGTGCCTGGTCTCCCCAAGGCCTATCTGGACTGTGCCGTGCCTCCTCATAGCCCCCGTCCTGGTGACACTCTGCCCCGTGACATGCTTCACCCTCTGCCCCCCCTCCCCATTCCCACTTCTTCTGAACTACCTGCCGCTGGTATAGCTACCCAGGACTTATTTTTTCAGAAGGAGACTCAAGAGGCGTCCCCTATGTTCTCGTCTCTTTTGAAGGGACAAGGAGACAAAAAGAGGGGGAGACCTAAGGGGGGGGGAGTACTGTTACGCCGAGCGCTCTGGGTCCCTGCTCCTCCCCGGAGCGCTCGCGGCGTCTCTCTCTCTGCAGCTCCCCGGTCAGACCCGCTGACCGGGAGCGCTGCACTGACATTGCCGGCGGGGATGCGATTCGCATAGCGGGACCCGCCCGCTCGCGAATCGCATCCCAAGTCACTTACCCGTCCCGGTCCCCGGCTGTCATGTTCTGGCGCGCGCGGCTCCGCTCTCTACGGCGCGCGCGCGCCAGCTCTCTAAGATTTAAAGGGCCAGTGCACCAATGATTGGTGCCTGGCCCAATCAGCCTAATTAGCTTCCACCTGCTGCCTGTCTATATTACCTCACTTCCCCTGCACTTCCTTGCCGGATCTTGTTGCCTTGTGCCAGTGAAATCGTTTAGTGTTGTCCAAAGCCTGTGTTCCAGATCTCCTGCTATCCTCATTGACTACGAACCTTGCCGCCTGCCCCGACCTTCTGCTACGTCTGACCTTGCCTCTGCCTAGTCCTTCTGTCCCACTCCTTCTCAGCAGTCAGAGAGGTTGAGCCGTTGCCGGTGGATACGACCTGGTTGCTACCGCCGCAGCAAGACCATCCCGCTTTGCGGCGGGCTCTGTTGAAAACCAGTAGCAACCTCAGAACCGGTCCACCGACACGGTCCACGCCAATCCCTCGCTGACACAGAGGATCCACATCCAGCCTGCCAAATTGTAACAACAAGCAACATGCTCAGATGCGAAGTCTCCATTTTTACAAATAAGAAATGAACTGCAGAATGGAATAATCTTTTAAAGTGTACCTGTCATTAGCAAAAACTTTTTATATAATGTAGATAATAAACATTATGGCCCAGATTTATCAAACTATGTGAGAGAAAAAGTGGAGGGATTTTCCCACAGCAACCAATCACAGATCAGCTTTTACTTTACCTGAACTTGTTAGCTGAGCTGTGATTGGCTGCTGTGGAAAAATCTCTTCACTTTATCTCTCACACAGTAATAAATCTGGGCCTGTATGCATATTTGTTATATACAGTACATTGGGCTCTGTGCACTGAGCACAAGCAAGGCTCTGTGTAGTGAGGACAAGCAGGGCTCTGTACACTGAGGACAAGCAGGGTTCTGTGCACTGAGGACAAGCAGGGCTCTGTGCACTGAGGACAAGCAGGGTTCTGTACACTGAGAACAAGCAGGGCTCTCTACACTGAGGACAAGCAGGGCTCTGTGCACTGAGGACAAGCAGGGCTCTGTGCACTGAGGACAAGTAGGGCTCTGTATACTGAGGACAAGCAGGGCTCTGTACACTGAGGACAAGCGGGACTCTGTACACTGAGGACAAGCAGGGCTCTCTACACTGAGGACAAGCAGGGCTCTGTGCACTGAGGACAAGCAGGGCTCTGTATACTAAGGACAAGCAGGGATCTGTGCAATGAGGACTAGCAGGGCTCTGTACACTGAGGATATGCAGGGCTGTGTACACTGAAGACAAGCAGGGTTCTGTACACTGAAGACAAGGAGGGATCTGCACACTGAGAACAAGCAGGGCTCTGTGCACTGAGGACAAGGAGGGATCTGTACACTGAGGACAAGCAGGGCTCTGTGCACTGAGGACAAGCAGGGCTATGTGCACCAAGGACAAGCAGGGCTCTGTGCACCGAGGACAAGCAGGGCTCTGTACACTGAGGACAAGCATGGCTCTGTGCACTGAGGACAAGCAGGGCTCTGTGCAGTAGTGTTGCTCACGATTATTCACAATTCAAATTTTAATCTCGAATATCGCATATTTGCGAATTCGCAAATATTGCGAATATAGCACTATATATTCGTAATTACGAATATTCGTTTTTATTTTTTTATTTTTTTTTTGTGCAGATGCGGAAATTTATGCGCATATGCGCATATCCACCAATATTGAGCCTTCCCTTCTTTAATGGCATAGGGAACTATGACCCCGGATGAAGCAGTAGCGAAACGTTGAGTTAGGTGTTGGTTACCCAGGTATACTCTGTCCCACTGTGGTCTAATGTTGTTTTACACTTTGCTATAATCTATTTAGTTTCACAGTAACCTTTTTTTAATCATGTTATATTCCTGTACATGGGCTTAGTCCCAACAATAAGGATTTGTTTACGTACATCCCTGTGTATTATATTTATATTTATTGGTAGCCACCATTTTTCAGACTGGTCCATTGTGGCAATTATCATAATTGTTCATTGTATTTTCTCGAATCCCTTTTATGGGTTTTTAATGCATTTTGCGTATTCAATAAAGTATTGTTTGATCTCTACAACGCATTTCTTTCCTTTTGTTATGCTCTGTACACTGAGGACAAGCAAGGCTCTGTACACTGAGGACAAGCAGGGCTCTGTACACTGAGGACAAGCAGGGCTCTGTACACTGAGGACAAGCAGGGACAATGAGGTCAAGCAGAGCTCTGTACACTGAGGACAAGCAGTGCTCTGTACACTGAGGACATTTTTGTGAAATGGCTATTTCCTGTTGCCGCTCATCACTACTGTACAGTGAGGACAAGCAGGGCTCTGTGCACTGAGGGCAAGCAGGGCTCTGTACACTGAGGACAAGCATGGCTCTGTACACTGAGGACAAGCGGGGCTCTCTGCACTGAGGACAAGCAGGGCTCTGTACACTGAGGACAAGCAGGGCTCTGTACAATGAGGACAAGCAGGGCTCTGTACAATGAGTACAAGCAGGGCTCTGTATACTAAGGACAAGCAGGGCTCTGTACAATGAGGACAAGCAGAGCTCTGTACACTGAGGACAAGCAGTGCTCTATACACTGAGGACATTTTTGTGAAATGGCTATTTCCTGTTGAACTGCCCTCCCTCCAACTACAAGTCCCAGAATTACTTGTTCGTAAGTGTGAGGTCACTTTGCTCCCTCCTACACATCAGCCGCCCCATCCATTAAACCACAGGTGTGTTGACTTACATGCTCTTCTGTAATCAATAGACCAGTGTTTTCTAATTAGGGTGCCTCCAGCTGTTGCAAAACTACAATTCACTGCAGAGTGATCTTCTTTCCACCCAGCGGTCGATCCACAAATTTAAGCAGTGAGGCTCCTTTGAACACCTAAATAGTGATGTAATGCCTCAAGCCACACTGCACCTGAGGAAAACAGTCATTTTGTATGCAGTCAAAAATAAACATCTTGGCAAAGATCACATAAGAATTGTGAGAACAACTATCAAATACAGGTACAGACACTATATTATGAACTGCGCTAATGAAAGAGCCCTTTATCAAGAAAATTATAATCCTGAAATACCCCTATAAAAACCTTTAGTAAAAAAAATTACTATAATAACGTATGTACCTTAACTAATACACTTATCAAATCTGGTATTGTTTGGAAAACTTTTCTTATTACAACTATTTTACACAGGCAAAAAAAAAATTAAGTATACTGCTTCTATAAAATTCTTATAATCAAAAGGACAAAGCAATGGAGTGAATAAACATTAGGTACTATTGGAATTGGACCATTCGAAATGTTGTAAGATGCCATCTATGTAAGTAATGCTTGTGTTCTTGAGATCAGAAGTTAATGAGCCATTAAAAGAGCTTGTTAATAGCTAACTCCTGAATACATTCCTGTTTTCTTTATCTTTCTACTGCGTGAACCTCTGTATGACAACTGGAGCCACAATGTCTATAAAGCCAGAAAGAATAAAATAAAGACAAAAAATATGAAAATAAAATACATTGAACCTCATGAAGAATCCGTAAATTAAGTCATCATGAGTTGACATACTATACCAGATCAGCTTTCTACAGCACAATAAAGATGCTAAAATGTGCCCTTGTATGTGAGTTTTATGTGAGCTTTATATGAGTTATCTGTCAGGAAGGGGGGTTCCTAGCTAAGTCCATTGCATGGGATTTAAAAATATAAACCTTCTCCAGTCCCCCAGTGTGATCATCTTTCTGAGCTGCAGCATGATGTGTTGGGCTCGGGAAGCACCTGAGTCTAATGTCATACTGCTGCTCAGTGAATTGCCTGGGTGCTTCCTGGGGCTGACACATCACGCTGGAGATGAGGAAGACAATCGCATTGATGAACCAAAACAGGGCACAGAAGGCACCGGTGGATTGGGGCAGGATGGGGGCCATTTTCCCTTTTCTCCATGCTGTAGTTGTGCCTGTCCCCCATGAGGTGGGTTCGGAAGAAAGAGCCCAGTAAGTATCAGGTCGTTTACCACCTCTAGCCTTTAGTGGGGGAGTCAGTGCATTGATATGGCGCTGTGCTCCATTTCTTATATATCTTTCGACGTGGCCTTAGCATGGGTGTGAAAATATGGAAGTGGTACCCTTCTTGCCAAGACAGACATTGAAGCGGCTTTCGATCTTCTGCCAGGATATCTGGAGAATTTTTACTTGTTGAGGTGTTATTGCATGTATTTTAAGCATTTTAGCACCACTTTGGAATGTATGATGTGGGCGCAATTCCAGGTGGCTTCTTTACTGCACTACTTGGACGAATTTTTGTTTTTGGGTTGGAGGGGTTCAGTGGTTTGTATAATCTTTTTGTGGATCAACTCAGGTGGGTTTTATTGGTACGGCTTTGGTGTGCGCATCTCCAGGTCGCTCATGTGGGACATTAAATGTGACCTCTTGAGGATTTTGTCTTCCTTTATAGGCATTCTGGTCATTTGGTCGGACATCAATGCTTGACTTGTTTGGCATCAGACGCGGTCAGCCCACAGTTTGAATTGGGCAAGGCCCAGGGTTAATGAGATAGTGGACTGGCTCGTAATGGGGTCTGGTGGTCCAGAATTTGGATGTGGCATCTTCTGATTTTCTACGGTCTGATGGGGTTCCTCTGAACACCATCTGCATGGATTTATTGACCTTGTCTGAGCTGTTCAGTTGTGGAGGGATGGCCACGTGTAAGGGGCCACAAGCTGACACCTTGGCAGGAGCTGAAGGGAGATTTGGAGGCACATTAAGATAATGGAAGCTCTGATATAACAGCATTGGGAAGCTGGGATGGTACCCAGATGGTTGGGCTGAAGCCCTGCAGGTCAGAGAAGATTAGACTCTGATTAAGGTGCCCTTGGGTCAGATGCTAGTCTAGTAGGAGACCTGATGGGGTCGAGCTGCTTTTAAAATCCCTCCTGTTAGGGATAGTTACAGGATGGTTATTGCACTGTTAACTGATTACGTGGGTAATATTTACCTGGTTATTTATTAAAGATGTTTATATGGTATAACGATGAAGATTATCCAGCACAGGAACACATTAGGAAGGATTGATGCTTTATTGAATAAAATACGATGAAAACTAAGAACAGGACATCACAGGGTGGCACGTTTCGACCTCACGCAGGAGGCCTTACTCATACTGGAATAAGTAAGGCCTCCTGCGTGAGGCGGAAATGCGTCACCCTGTGATGTCCTGTTGTTGGTTTTCATCTGATTTTATTCAATACAGCACCGAACCTTCTTAAAGGGTTCCTGTGCTGGACAATCTTCTTCTTCTTTATATCTAAGAGTGTGGCATGATCCGCCCCAGTCTGTGCATTCAGGAGGCAAGAGGGTAAGCTGGCTAACACTTGCTACATAGTTTATATGGTATATACACTGTAGATTAATGTTTTTGTTATTTAATAAAATTGGACCAGCTTTGGCCTTTGCACCACAATTGGAGTCAGTGGTTTTTATAGGAAATAATGGGGAAAGTTATGGTTACAGTAGATATATATATATATATATATATATATATATATATATATATGCAATCCTCTAGTCATGAGCAAATCTTATCATTATAGTTTTAATCTGTGTGGTTTTGGCAAAAATGACTGACAAAAGTACTACTTCTACTACAGCTGAGAGGAACTGCTATATCATAGCCTGTTTGACTTTGGACTATTCCATATGTAAAGTGTCTTCACTTCACTTTCAGGATACATCCAAGCCTGCCGAGGTTTGCTAATAGCTGCTGTTAGCCTCGGATTTTTTGGTTCAATATTTGCTCTCATTGGAATGAAGTGCACCAAGATTGGAGGCACCGATGACATTAAAGCAAAGATCACCACTTCCTCTGGCTTGCTATTTATCTCTAGTGGTGAGTAAACCTTTACTGTATTACTGTTTACACTTATAACACGCAACCAAGGATGACGTATAGAAGATATCATGAAATGTGGCCCAGGATACGTCAACAAACACATACACATCCAGCATGGTATTCAAGATCTTGAGGTTTAGACTAAATAATTTATAAATCTGGGACAACCCATTTGACTTAAATGCTCACTAAACAAAAGTATAGTACATTTTTCATGGATACTTCATTGAAATAAAAAACATTACTAAAAGCTAATTTTGATTGTGTCTTCTGATGAATCTGCAAAAGATTCACAAAAGAATGAGGCCATCAATATTAGGTCAGCGGAGGTCCAACTACGATCACTTGTTTGAAAAGGCCAGGGTGGTCAGTCTCTTAAAAGTTTATATCTCCTGCAAGCCTGTTCATATTGGCAAATGATTCACTATTTGTAGGGTGGTGTAATGTACAGCAGCTTTGTCCAATGCACCTGACTGGGACAATGCTGTAGTATCTAGCTGTAATGGGATATGTGCTGCTTCTTCCAGCTCTCTCAAAAGTTTTTTTTATTTTTTTTACAGTGACATTGACATTTTAAGGATTAGTTAAAGTAACCAAAACTATGCTTTCTTTTCTTTAAATAGGACCTCGTATACTATAGGTTTAAATGTTGCATATGTAGACATACCGTATTTTTCGCCGTATACGTTGGTGCGTCTTATACACACCTATTGCGGTCCCTGCGGCCATCAACGGTCAGGACCCGCAGCTAATACAGGACATCACCGATCACGGTGATGCCCTGTATTAACCCTTCAGACGCGGCGATCAAAGCTGACCACTGCATCTGAAGCGAAAGTGACACTAACCTGGCTGCACCGGGAGGGACCTTACCTGCCTCCTTGGTGTCTGCTCCGTGCCGGGATCCCCTGCATGGCCGCCTTTGTCGTCATCACCTCGTTGCGCACGACACCCCGTCATCCAATAGGAGCGGCGTGCATAGCGACATGATGTCGGCGACGGAGAGCGAGGATACCGGGCAGCAGAGACGTTCTGGAGCGATGGGGACACCCCGGGGACGCGGTGACGGAGGGGGACATCCAGGGCAGCGGTGACGGGTCCGGAGCGGCGGGGACACGTGAGTATTACCTCCTATAACAGTGGTCTTCAACCTGCGGACCTCCTGATGTTGCAAAACTACAACTCCTGGCATGCCCGGACAGCCAACGGCTGTCCGGGCATGCTGGGAGTTGTAGTTTTGCAACATCTGGAGGTCCGCTGGTTGAAGATCACTGTGACTTATACTTTACATTGTATTCTAGATTTTCCTCATTTAAAATTGGCTGCGTCTTATATGCCGGAGCGTCCTATAGGGCGAAAAATACGGTACTTCATAATATGACGTATATCAAAGAAGCAACAAAAATCTGACCTGACAGAAATAATGCACGAGTAGACAGATCCTTATTCAGCCTTGGCAGGTTAGCATAGAGGTAAAATAGAAGAAGCTATATAATATTCTCATCTGTTGTAGGTCTTTGTGCTATGTCTGGAGTGTCCCTTTATGCACACAAAATAACCTCAGAATTCTTCGATCCATCATTCCTGGAGCAAAAGTAAGCAATGAAGTATTAAAACAAAAAAAAACAGACAGTCAAACCATGGATGATATATCTTTCTGTATTTATTACTTATCGGTAATAGGTATGAGCTAGGAGCTGCGCTGTTCATCGGATGGGCGGGATCATCTCTTAGCGTCATCGGAGGTGCTATTCTCTGCCTCTCTTTAAATGATACCATTAAAAAAGACAGGTAGGAAAAAGAATTTTTATGTATTTTCAATGCCTCAATATTTTACATAAGCGTATGTTAGTACATCAAGAACCTTAGCAAACAAAAGATTCACTATTCTCCAAAAATGTTATTGCTCTGACACAGACAAGAATTAAAGGTGCCTATACACAATGGGGGAGATTTATCAAAACCTGTCCAGAGGAAAAGTTGCTTCTTTCATTTTCACAGGCCTCTTTAGAAATAAAAGAAGCAATCTGATTGGTTGCAATGGGAAACTCAGCAACTTTTCCTTTAGACAAGTTTTGATAAATCTCCCCCAATTAGGTGTAAGTCAGACAAACGTTTGGAGGGACCAGCCAATTACAGTGCTGGACTGGGGATGAAAACCAGCCATGGAAATATTTGCATAAAAACCCCACGTCATTGCGTCATTTGATTTGCCAGGATCCTGTAAGAGAACTATGTTGTGGCTGCATCCTGAAGTTAAAGGGGTACTCCGCCCCTAGACATCTTATCCCCTATCCAAAGGATAGGGGATAAGATGTCAGATCGCTGCGGTGCCGCTGCTGGGGAGCCCCGGGATCTCGCTGCGGCACTGCGCTATCATTACAGCACAGAGCAAGTTCGCTCTGCACGTAATGACGGGCAATACAGGGGCCGGAGCATCGTTACGCCACGGCTCCGCCCCTCGTGAAGTCACGGCCCGCCCCTTTCAATACAAGTCTATGGGAGGGGGTGCGGCGGTCGTCACGCCCCCTGCCATAGACTTACATTAAGGGGACGGGCCGTGATGTCACGAGAGGCGGAGGCATGACATCACACGGCTCCGTCCCCTGTATCGCCCGTCATTACGCACAGAGCAAACTCGCTCTGTGCTGTAATGATAGTGGGGTGCCGCAGCGGGGATCCCAGGGCTCCCCAGCAGCGGCACCGCGGCGATCTGACATCTTATCCCCTATGCTTTGGATAGGGGATAAGATGTCTAGGGGCGGAGTACCCCTTTAAAGGACACAGCCGCAACATACAAGATGGGAACCTGGTAAATTATATACTAGGCCTCCGCAAACAATACCGCCTATGAGGGAAGCCTGGCCTTTGAATTGGCTTCCATTTAAAGGGGTATTCCAGGAAATGTTTTTATTTGACTATGCTACAGGGGCTGTGAAGTTAGTGTAGTTCATAATATGGTGTCTGTACCTGTGTGTGACGGTTTTCTCACAATTCTTCTGTGATTTTCACCCCAATATTTATTTTTACCAGCATACAAAATGACTGTTGTCTCCCAGCTTGCAATGCAACCAAGACCTGACATCACTAGTCAGCTGATTACAGGGAGCCTGTCTGCTTCAATGGGTGGAGGGATCGCTTGGTGGGAGAGAGATCAATCTGTAACTAATGCAACAGCTGTAGGCACCCTGATTGAAAACCACAGGTCTTTTGAATGGATGCAGCTCATTTATGTTTCAATGGGTGGGGTGGCTGATGTGTGGGATGGAGGAAAACGGAATTATGGGATTTGGAAGCAAAAAAGAAAAACTCAAAAAGGAAATACCAGTTCACAAAAAGCTAGCCAAAGTATTATGGTAATCTCACAACATAGCCATTTATCCCCAAGACAAGCGCAGATCCTTCCTAAGCATGTCCATTACTGCCTGCCAGGTATATAATAAAATCACCTTGTGGTGGATAACCCCTTTAATCGTGTTGCGGTCCTGATGCTGTGCCCTTTGACTCAAATTTTGAGTCAATGGCAACACCACAGACTCAATGTTAACCCATTAAGGACGCAGCCCTTTTTCACCTTAAGGACTGAGTCCTTTTTCGCAATTCTGACCTCCGTCGCTTTACGAATTAATAACTCGAAAATGCTTTTACCGAATATTCTGATTCTGAGATAGTTTTTTCGTGACATATTCTATTTTATTTTGGTGCTAAATTTTCGGTGAAAAATCCCCAAATTTCATGAAAATTTAGAAAATTTAGCATTTTTCTAATTTTGAAGCTCTCTACTTGTAAGGAAAATGGATATTCCAAATAAATTTTATTTTTATTCACAAATACAATATGTCCACTTTATGGTGGCATCATAAAATGGACATATTTTTGCTTTTTGAAAAAATTAGAGGGCTTCAAAGTAGAGCAGCAATTTTCAAAAATTTCATGAAAATTGCAAAATCTGAAGGGACAGATGTTACAGAACTACAACTCCCAGCATGCCTGGGCAGTCTAGGCATGCTGAGAGTTGTAGTTTGGCAACATCTGGAGGGCTACCGTTTGGGCACCACTGTAACAGTGGTCTCCAAACTGTGACCCTTCTGATGTTGCAAAACTACAACTCCCAGCATGCTGGGAGTTGCAGTTTGGCCTTCCTAGTGGTTGCCACAGTAAAGATCGCTTTACTTTCACTTTCATCCCCCCCCCAACGTGGTTTCTCTACCTGAGCCAGGATCCAGCAGTCTCCAGCGACGATCCGGGGTCCCCAGGCATCTTCTCCTCCAGGTACCGGCCTCCATCTTCTTCCCACGATCCCCTTGACATCCAGGGGTGGGCAGTTCTGACCAATGGCAGGGGATAGGAGGAAATCGCAGCACTGCGATCTCGCTTCCATCCCTCAGGATGGTCAGGGCTGTCCCTGACAGCTCCGATCATCCCTATTTTCCGGGTGATCGGGTCACCAGAGACCTGATCAGCCCGGAATAGCAGAAAATCGCATGTCTGAATTGACATGCGATTTTCTGCGATCGCCGACATGGGGGGGTCGGGGGGGGGGGGGGGTCGGGATGTGCCGGGATGCCTGCTGAATGATTTCAGCAGGCATTCCAGTCCGGTCCCCAACCGGCTAGCGGCGGGGACCGGAATTCCCACGGGAGTATGCATACGCCCCACGCCCTTAAGGACTCGGGATGCAGGGCGTATGCATACGCCCAGCGTCCTTAAAAGGTTAATAAATAGTAGTGCACCAAAAGTGCCCCGCTCACTTTAAACAAAAATAAATAAAAATATATTTATCGTTTTTTTTTTTAGAGGATTTGATTACACAAACTGGACAGATGACTTAAAAAAAAGGTCTGCTGCTGACCCAAAACTACTAGTGGGATGTATTTGATTCCGAGAATGTTTTTTCGTGACATATTCTTTGTTAACATAGTGGAAAATTTTCGTCTATACTTGCATCATTTCTTGAAATTCCAAAATTTCATGAAAATTTTGAAAATTTAGCTTTTTTCTAACTTTGAAGCTTTCTGCTTTTAAGGAAAATAGACATTCCAAATACATTATATATTTATTCACATATGCAATATGTCTACTTGACATGTTTTTACTTTTGGAAGACATCAGAGGGCTTCAAAGTTCAGCAGCAATTTTCTAATTTTTCACAAAATTTTCAAAATCGGAATTTTTCAGGGACCAGTTCAGTTTTGAAGTGAATTTGAAGGGCCTTCACATTAGAATACCCCGTAAATTACCCCATTATAGAAAATGCACCCCTCAAAGTATTAAAAATGTTATACAGAAAGTTTGTTAACCCTTTAGGAATAGCAGCAAAGTGAAGGAGAAAATTCAACACCTTAATTTTTTCCACTCACATGTTCTTGTAAACCCAGTTTTTGAATTGGGGGTAATAGGAGAAAAAGCCCCCAAAAATGTGTCACCCAATTTCTCTTGAGTAAGGAAATACCTCATATGTTAATGTAAAGTGCTCTGTGGGAGCAGTAGAGGGCTCAAAAGGGAATTAGCGACAATGGGATTTTGGAGAAAGAATTTAGCTGAAATGGTTTTTGGGGGGTATGTTGCATTTAGGAAGCCCCTATGGTGCCAGAACAGCAAAAAAAAAAACAACATGGCATACTATTTTGGAAACTACACCCCTCAAGGAACATAACAAGGGGTACAGTGAGCCTTAACACCCCACAGGTGTTTAACCACTTTTCGTTAAATTCGGATGTATAAATGAATATTTTTTTCCACAAAAATGCTTTTTTCCCAAATTTTTAATTTTTGCAATGGGTAATAGGAGAAACTGCCCCCCAAAATTTGTAACCCCATTTCTTCTGAGTATTTAAATACCCCATGTGTGGACGTCAAGTGCTCTTCTGGCGCACTACAATGCTAAGAAGAGAAGGAGCGCCACTGAGCTTTTGGAGAGAGAGAAGTTGGTTAGAATAGAAGTCAGGGGCTTTGTGAGTTTACAAAGCTTCCCAGTGGACCCCCCCCCCCCCACATGTGACCCCATTTCGGAAACTACACCCCTCAAAGAATTAAATAAGGGGTGCAGTGAGCATTTACTGGCATTTGACAGATCTTTGGAACAGTGGGCTGTGCAAATGAAAAATAGCATTTTTCATTTTCACTGACCATTGTTCCAAAAATCTGTCAGAAACCTGTGGGGCGTAAATGCTCACTTATTACATTCCGTGAGGGGTGTAGTTTCCAAAATGGGATCATATGTGGGCAGGGGTGCATTGTTCTGGCACCATGGGGGCTTTGTAAACACATGTGGCCTTTAATTCTGGACAAATTTTCTCTCCAAAAGCTAATGGTGCTCCTTCTCTTCTGAGCATTGTAATTTGCCCGCAGAGCACTTTACATCCACATATGGGGTATTTTCTTACTCAGAAGAAATGGGGTTACAAATTTTGGCAACTATTTTTCCTATTTTCCTTTGTGAAAAAGAAAAATTTAGGGTAACACCAGCATTTTTAGTTACATTTTTTTCCCATCCAACTTTAATGAAAATTCGTTAAACACCTGTGGGGTGTTAAGACTCACTATACCCCTTGTTACATTCCGGTGTAGTTTCCAAAATGGGGTCACATGTGGGTATTTATTATTTAGCGTTTATGTCAGAGCCGCTGTAAAATCATTCACCCCTGTGCAAATCACCAATTTTTGGCCTCAAATGTACATAGTGCGCTCTGACTCCTGAGCCTTGTTGTGCATCCGCAGAGCATTTTACACCACATATGGGGTATTTCCGTACTCAGGAGAAATTATGTTACAAATTTTGGGGGTCTTTTTTTCCTTTTACCTCTTGTGAAAATAAAAAGTATGGGGCAACACCAGCATGTTAGTGTAAACTATTATTATTTTTAGTTTTTTTACACTAACAGGCTGGTGTACACCCAAACTTTTCCTTTTCATAAGGGGTAAAAGGAGAAAAAGCCCCCCAAAATTTGTAATACAATTGATCCCGAGTACGGAAATACCCCATATGTGACCCAAACCTGTTTCCTTGAAATATGACAGGGCTTCGAAGTGAGAGGGCGCCATGCGCATTTGTGAACTAAATTAGGGAATGCATAGGGGTGGACATAGGGGTATTCAATGCCAGTGATTCCCAAACTGGGTGCCCTAGCTGTTGCTAAACTCCCTGCATGCCTGGACAGTCAATAGCTAACATTCACATTCACATGGGTGGGTGTTTACGGTGAGTTTCCTGCTAGGAGTTTGCGCTGTGGCGGAAAAAACTTGAAGCAGGAAACTCACTGTAAACTCCCGTCCATGTGAATGTACCCTGTACCTCCTGCTGTTGCAAAACTACAACTCCCAGCATGCACTGACAGACTGCATGCTGGGAGTTGTACTTTAGCAATTGTAGGAGGCACAATGGTTGGAAAACCTTCAGTAAGGTTCTGTTACCTAACTCAGTATTTTGCAACCAGTGTGCCTCCAGCTGTTGCAAAACTACAACTCCCAGCATGCACTGATCGCCGAAGGGCATGCTAGGAGATGTAGTTATGCAACAGCTGGAGGTACGCAATTACAACTCCCAGCATGGTGAGACAGCCTTTTGTGGTTCGTGCATGCTTGAAGTTGTAGTTTTGCAAGATTTAGAGAGCCAAGGTTTAGAAACCACCGCTCAGTGATCTCCAAATGGTAGCCCTCCAAGTATTGCAAAACTACAAATCCCAGCATGCCAAAACAGCAAACAGCTGTCTGGGTATGCTGGGGGTTATAGTTTTGCAACATCTGGAGGGCTACAGTTTAGAGACCACTCACCAATAACTCACCGGCTTCCGTAGTCTACACCAGGGAGCCATACCCCATCGCCGCTGGCCGCCGGTAAGGGACCGCCAGTCACAGCACAGTTCCCCAGTTCTGCCTGGACTACCGTGGGTGGGAAGAGCGGAGAAACCGAACTTTAAATCCCACCCCCGATCTGCTATTGGTCGGTCGCTTCTAACGACCATTAGCAGGAATAGGAGGCTGGCACCCCTGCTACCTCACTCCTATCCCTTCAGGGGGATTGGGAGTGTCTTGGACAGCCCGATCCGCCTTATTTTCTTGGTCACTGAAGACCCGTATGACCCGGTATCGCTGCAGATCGACGGTCTGAACTGACATGGGGGGGTCTCAGGACCCCCCAGAGGTTTGCACGGGGTGCCTGCTGAATGATTTCAACAGACATCCCGGTACGGTCCCTTACCGGTGAGCGGTGGAGACTGGAATCCCCATGGGCGTACAAGTGCACCCTGGGTCCTTAAGTACGGATCAGCTGTTTGAAGGAGTATCCACTTGAATAATAAAAGGTTACAGTCTGGAGCTGGCAGCAGCATGAGCAGACACTAGGGCTTCACAATCCCTAAGATTAAAAGATGAATTTTGAAATTTAAATTTGAAGCTTTATGGTAG
Source organism: Hyla sarda (assembly GCF_029499605.1). Classification (NCBI taxonomy): domain Eukaryota; kingdom Metazoa; phylum Chordata; class Amphibia; order Anura; family Hylidae; genus Hyla; species Hyla sarda. Next base: position 79,265,454 of record NC_079195.1, on the reverse strand, counting down.
CTAGTGCTACCATACATTTTTTTAGGCCCAGGCCCAGCAGCATCAGTAAACCATATATTGGCTGAATGACACAGCCTGGAGATGGCTAAAGCATGAGGAGAGACCGTACAGTGGCTGAATGAGACAGCCTGGATGTGGCAGCAACAGCATCAGGAGTCCTGAAAGTGACCCGGTGACAGAGTGGTGCGGTGGGTGGCAATACCAGTACCCGTTGACGAAGGTGGGTGAAAAAAGGTCTGATGCGGAGGAATGTTTGTAACTGGGGAGCAGCGCCTTAAATCTGTTTGCCACTATCCATATTTGGCAAGTGTTGGTGTGGCACCATGGTCACTCTACTCTGATGCATCAGGCGTTGGTGGTTGGAAATCCTGGCTGATCCATGCCTGATTCATCTTCACAAAGGTCAGTCTCTCCACATTTTTCATGGACAGACAAGTTCTCCTTGGGGTGACTATGGCTCCCGCCACACTAAACATTCGCTCTGATGGCACACTACTGGCGGGGCAGGACAGCTTTTCCAAGGCATACTCTGCTAGTTGTGGCCACAAATCAAGTTTGGCTGCCCAGAAGTCCAGTGGATATTCAAGGTGTGTTGGCATGGGCATGTCAAGGTATGCCACCACCTGCTGGTTAAGGTCCTGCTCCAGGTGTACCTGCTGCTGATGAGGTGCTTCACTATGCGGGTGAAGAAAGCTACTCATCGGCTGCTGCTGATGGAGCTGGTACTGCTCCTGCCACCCCACCTTTCCCGCGCAGCCATGGCAGTGGAAGGTGAATGCAGGGGCCCCCTGATTCAGACCTGCGAGAGGATGGACGATGGCGCCAATAGGCATTGGCAAACTGACTACATAGTAGGTCACTTTGTCCTCCCTCTCAGTGGGTGTAAAAAAGGCCCCTATTTTGTGGCTGCAGCGAGGGTCCAAGAAGGTGGAGATCCAGAAGTCGTCCCGCTGCCGAATGGTGACAATTTGGCTGTCACTACGCAAGGGAGCATACATTTTACCATTTGTGCAAGTGACTCGGAGGGACTCCCTGCCTCCACCTTCACTGCATATTGCCACGGTGTGTCTGGGTCCTCTGTGGACATGGTGGAGGATGAGGAGGCAGAGTCGCACACTGTCACAGAACCAACAGCCTGAGAGCGTGGAGGAGGAAGTGGCGTGACCTGTCCAAGTTGGTGATGTGGCTGTGCAGGAACCACATTTACCCAGTGAGCCGTAAAAGACATGTATTGTCCCTGACCATAGTTACAGCTCCAGACGTCGGTGCTGCTGTGCACTTTGGTACACACCAACAGGCTCAAGGACTGGACTACATTCTCTTCCACAAAATTGTGCAGGGCTGGTGCTCCCTTCTTCGCAAAGAAATGACGGCTTGGTACTCTCCACCTCGGCTTGGCAAAAGCCGTCAGTTCTCTGAAAGGTGCAGAGTCCACCACTTGAAAAGAGAGGGACTGCAGCACCAGCAACTTGGACAGGAGCACATTCAGCTTCTGCGCCATTGGATGAGTGGGCGCATACTGTTGTCTCTTGGACATGGCTTCGCCGATGGATTGTTGGCAGAATGGCTGACTAAAAGTAGGAGGAGTAGGAGCATCTGGAGCGACAGAAGGAGGGTATGACAAACAGCTCCCTTCGGCTGAGGTGGTGGAGCCTTGGCTGGCTGAAAGTGGGAGCGGATGGCCACTGGGTGATGCAGCAGGCTGGACCACTACATCGGAGCCACAGTTCTCCCAGGCTAAGCATATTTTGACGCAGGGCCATTTTGCCAACATTGGGACCCTGGCCACGCTTCTCTTTCTGTCGACATATCTTGCATGTGGCTATGTGAATCTCCTCCGGATGCTAGATGAAAAACTTCCACACCGCCGAGTAGCTGATTTTCCACCAACAGTCTGCACTAATCGACTGCTACTACCGCCGTCTCAGTAACCCCTGTTCCACTACCTCCCGGGAAGGTTGGCTGCCGCGAAACAGGTGATCTCCCCCAGGCAGGTTTGGCTCCAGAATTTCCACTTCTGCCACCATGCTGACTGCCAACCATGCTACCACCTTGCTGGCTCAGCTGCTGCCTCACAGGCAACTCTCTTCTCCTGATGATGATAAAGCCCCTTCTGTACCCAGCTCCCAATTGCGATCTGCTTCATCATCATCATAATCAACAAGTGTCTGCACATCACTGATGTCTTCCTCAGGTTCCTCAACAGTGTCTGCTTCAGGACCCTGAACCCTGGCAACACCGCCTCTCACGTCACTCTCCTCATCACTACTCTCCACATCAATTGTAACACCATTTCTCCTCAGTAAGGAAATACCCATATGTGGATGTAAAGTGCTCTGCGGGCAAACTACAATGCTCAGAAGAGAAGGAGTGCCTTTGAGCTTTTAGAGAGAGAATTTGGTTGGAATAGAAGTCGGGGGCCACGTGCGTTTACAAAGCCCCCCGTGGTGCCAGAACAGTAGAATTCCCCACACGTGACCCCATTTTGGAAACTACACCCCTCACAGAATTTAATAAGGGTTGCAGTGAGCATTTCAACCCCACTGGTGTTTGATAGATCTTTGGAAAATTGCAAATTGTGGAAAGTTGCAGTAAAGCGATCTTTACTGTGGCAACCACTAGGAAGGCCGAACTGCAACTCCCAGCATGCCCAGACAGCCAAAGACTGTCTGGGCATGATGGGAGTTGTAGTTTTGCAACAACTGGAGGGTCACAGTTTGGAGACCACTGTTACAGTGGTGCCCAAACGGTAGCCCTCCAGATGTTTCCAAACTACTACTCTCAGCATGCCTAGACTGCCCAGGCATGCTGGGAGTTGTAGTTCTGTAACATCTGTCCCTTCAGATTTTGCAATTTTCATGAAAGATTGCTGCTCTACTTTGAAGCCCTCTAATTTTTTCAAAAAGTAAAAATATGTCCATTTTATGATGCCAACATAAAGTGGACATATTGTATTTGTGAATAAAAATTTAATTTCTTTGGAATATCTATTTTGCTTACAAGTAGAGAGCTTCAAAGTTAGAAAAATGCAAAATTTTCAAAATTTTCATGAAATTTGGGGATTTTTCACCAAAAAAGGATGCAAGTTACGACAAAAATTTACCACCAAAATAAAGTAGAATATGTCACGAGAAAACAATCTCAGAATCAGAATATTCGGTAAAAGCATTTTAGAGTTATTAATGCGTAAAGGGACGGTGGTCAGGATTGTGAAAAAGAACTCAGTCCTTAAGGTGAAAAGGGCTGAGTCCTTAAGGGGTTAAGTACCAGGGCGTCAGGGCATACCTGTACGCCCTGGGTCCTTAAGTGGTTAAGAAGGCCTGTGAAAAAGGAAAGAAGCAATCTGATTGGTTGCTATGGGCAACTGGGCAAGTTTTCTTCTGCACAGGTTTTGATAAATCTCCCCTAATGTGTTTGATCTTAAAGAAAAAAAACTGCTGCCTGAGGAGTCTGGTAGCAGTTTTGTCCCCTCTCTCCCTTTTTAACACACAAATGCTTAGTCAAGCAGAGATTGCATGAGTATGGTGGGAATGGTAGATATTGCAACATTTCAGCCGACAACTATATCATGGGTATGGGCAAGTTTACTGTTATGACATATACGTGCTAGGGACTGGCAACCGCTTTCTGATTGAATGGATGGAAGGGAAAAAAAGAAATGTGTGTACAATTTCTATATACAATGCTTAATTTTTATTTTCAACAACTCTGAAGACAATTTTGTGTTTTTCAGACTAAGTTATCCATATAATGGAGTAAAGTCTGTAAGATCTGCCCATACGAGCCACCAAGATCAGAACAACAACCGCAATGGACAGAGAGGAATTCCAAAACACTTTGACAAGAATGCCTATGTCTGATTGATACGGCTACAAATAAGACATTTCCCTTGTCAGAAGTACAGTATGTCTTACACTATCCTAGCTTTTCCCAAAGAGAAAATTATTTTTTATAAGATGTGAAATCCCATATTGACCTCTTTGTGCAACAATGGTACATTAAGCCATTACCTGACAAGGAGCAGCTCTACATGAAGAGACAAACATTCAGAATGCACAAAATATCTAATATCCTCACTGCTACACATCTACTTGTTCTGTATACGGAAGACTAAGATTATTTAATGAAGATATCACAAAGCTGTAAATGGCACCCAGCATATGAATAAATCAGTAGATAGGCAACAATACGCAACTTTATTATGAAGATAATAAATTACATATCTTCATTGTGAATAATTAAGACATACACCAGTCAGCCATAATATTGAGTATAGCAACAACAACTTTGACTGCTTATAAAGACATGGACTTCCTAAGATCTCTGAAGGTGTCTTGTGGTTTGTAGTATAAAAACAAGACAAGTCAGCAGCAGACCCTTTAAAGGGGTACTCCCGTGGATCAACTGGTGCCAGAAAGTTAAAGTTAAACAGATTTCTAAATGACTTCTATTAAAAAATCGTAATCCTTCCAGTACTTTTTAAAGGCTGTATACTAAAGAGAAATCAAAAAAAGAAATGCATTTCCTCTGATGTCATGACCACAGTGCTCTCTGCTGACCTCTGCTGTCCATTTTAGGAACTGTCCAGAGCATGAGAAAATGCCTATAGCAAACATATGCTGCTCTGGACAGTTCCTAAATTTTTCTATAGAAGTGATTTACAAATCTGTTTAACTTCCTGGCACCAGTTGATTTAAAAAAAAAAAGTTTTCCACGGGAGTACCCCTTTAAGGAGACAGACATTGCGATTTTCCAAACTTGCCTAAAAGCTTAGGATGCTGATGCTGCAGTGAGGGGCAGTGATTTATTTAAAGGGGTACTCTGGCCCTAAGACATCTTATCCCCTATCCAAAGGATAGGGTATAAGATGCCTGATTGTGGGGGTCCCGCTTCTGGGGACCCCCGCAATCTTTCATGCAGCACCATGCTATCATTAGCCTCCGGAGCGAAAATCGCTCTGGGTCTGATGAATCCCGATCACGGGGCCGGAGTATCATGACGTCACAGCTCTGCCCCCGTGTAACATCATGCTCCGCCCCCTCAATGCAAGCCTATCGGAGGGGGCATGGAGGCTGTCACATCCCCTCCCATAGGCTTGCACTGAGGGGGTGGAGCGTGACATCACACAGGGGCGGAGCCGTAACGTCACGATATTCTGGCCCTGTGATCATGATTTATCAGACCCAGAGCGATGTTTGCTCTGGAGGCTGATGATAGCGGGGTGCTTTATGAAAGATTGCGGGGGTCCCCAGTGGTGGGACCCCCGCGTTCAGGCATCTTCTCCCCTATCCTTTGGATAGGGGATAAGATGTCTTAGGGCCAGAGTACCCCTTTAAGGGGCATATACTGTGCATGGAGCTGCTCCATGTTTCTCCTTCTGCCAATGCTCTGCTTTACTATCTGTTACATCTGTACTAACCTCTGGGTATAGGAATCTGTGTGAGCTTTAGAGATTTCAGGCAATAGGAATGTGTTCACTTACCATAGGTGGTGTGCATGCTAAATGCTGCAAGTCCTCCTTCCCCTCCCCCTGCCAATAAATAACCCTTTAGGAGTCCAAAGTTCTCTTCATTGTACTACAGCCTGTATACTGTATCATTATTTATATTTTACCCCCCCCCCCCCCCCTCCAATGTATTACTCATCCTGTGTTATAATCCAAGAATATAGGCTGGGATCTGAACTTATAAAGGGTAATTATTGTCAGGGGGAGGAGGGCTTGGAGCCTCCAGTTGGCAAAACAGGAGACAGGAGCTACCACTGATAACACCACCTATGGTCCAAGCTGGAGGGCTGGATCATCATTGGCACTCCTGGAGCACCTGCTCCGGGCCCCATGCCCGCAGGGGGCCCCCGTCACATTCGGGACATCCCTGTGTCCTGAAAAAACTTTTCAGAACACAAGGATTTCCCTGTTACCTCTCTGCGGCCCTGCGTTAACTTTAAAAACGCAGGGGCCGCCGGGAGGTAGCACACGCAGGGACGTCACTGACGTCCAGTGCGTGCGCCCATAGAAGAGCAGAGCGGAGCAGTGAGGAGGACGCGCGCATGGTAAGTCACCAACGGCATGTCATCTTCAGTGCTCCGACCAACGTAGATCATGACCCTGGACCAGAGGAGCGGTGGTCGGAACACTGAAGTGGTGCAGTACACAGACATACAGCCTCCAGCCATAGACTGTATAGGATGTATCACAAACATTACATCTAAATACAAAATGCAAACATGGTTGTTGCAAGAACTGGTGCTAGCAACATAGTCAGGAAGTCAGATTTACTCATTTTTATACACGGTAAATTTAGATTATACTAGCTTAGTACCCAGCGTTGCCCGCTTTTTCCTTCCTAATCCTTGTTGTGGAGGAAAATCAACAGAGGAAGCTTTTGACTTCATATCCCGTCCTCATATATTGTTGTCATTTCCCAACCCCATATCTCGTCCTCCTATCCCGACTTTATATCCCGACCTCCTATGCCAACCTCCTATACCGACCTGCTATCCCGTCCTTATATCCCGTCCTCCTATCTTGACCTCCCATCTCGACCTCCTATTCAGACTTCCTATCCTGTCCTCCTATCCCCTCCTTCTATCTCGACCTCCTATCTCGACCTCCTATCCCGAACTCCTATCCCGACCTCCTATCCCATCCTCCTATTTCATCCTCCTATCCCGCCCTCCTATCTCGACCTCCTATCCTTACCTCCTATCCTGACCTCATATCCCGACCTCCTATCCTGACCTCCTATCCCGACCTCCTATCCCGTCCTCCTATCCTGTCCTCCTATCTCGACCTCCTATCCGGTCCTCCTATCCCATCCTCGTATCCTGTCCTCATATCCCGTCCTCCTATCCCACCTCCTATCTCGACCTCCTATCCTGACCTCCTATCCCGCCCTCCTTTCCTGTCCTCATATCTCGACCTCCTATCTCGACCTCCTATCCCGACCTCCTATCCCGACCTCCTATCCCATCCTCATATCCCATCCTCCTATCTCGACCTCCTATCTCGACCTCTTATCCCGACCTCATATCCCGTCCTCATATCCCAACCCGTAATATTTGTACCAGGTATTAAAATATCTCCAGCCGTACAGAAGTTATGTGAGAACATACATTTCTCATTGATTTGCATGGGACTTTAAACAAAAACCCCGACCCTCACAAATGGGGGTAGCTTAGGGTTAAATTAACTATCCTATATTTTAAGTGGACATATAAGTAACATGTGACCAAGTATTATCGAAATATCTCCAGCTGTTTGGAAGTTATACAGTGACATATTTCCCATAGACTTTTTGTATGGAACTTTAAACAAAAACCCTGACCCTGGCAAATGGGGGTGAGTAAAGGTTAAATTACCTATCCTATGTTTGTTGTTGACATATAAGTAACAGGTATATATATATATATATATATATATATATATATATATATTTTCATGTTAATATACACATACACACACACACACATTGGCCCTCATTTACGAAGAGTGGAGTGTAGGTTTCTTTGTGGGTTTTAATTCCCTACAATTTATTTTCCACGGTATTTACTAAGGTTTCCATACATTTTCCACTTTTCCTACATTTTCCATTCTATTACACATGCTCTGATCTGTCTGGTCTTCCTCAGCTCAAATCATTTTATGTGGAAACCTTAGTAAATATGTTGGGTTTTTGTGAAAATGTTGGGAACACGCCCCTTTCTGGGACCACGCCCCCTTTTCACGGCAACCATGTCCCTTTTTCAGGTTTCTTTAGCAAAATGGAGAATTAGTCAGGGTTTCTTCAATTCTGGCGCAAAATCTGGCGCAGACAGAATTTTTGGAGCAATGCGACAGAATCTGGCGCACAACCCGACAAAACATGTCGGGTTTGCAATAGTAAATGAGGGCCAATGAGTTTTATATATATATAGATAAGAATATGCCAGATAAAAGGGACTCAAGCTGTGTAATAAATATGTTGCATTTTTAGACAATCTAGTCTAAATTTACTTCACCTATTCAGTTTAGCAATTTGACTTAAATTTTGGTGCATGTTGCCAAGCCTGTTTTACAAAAGCCATGCAACTTTATCAAAGTGTAAAAAGTGTGTAAAATACATATTACATGTAGTGCACAGCATGTGCACCTAATTCTTTGGCACAGATTGTACAATAAATCTGGTGCATTTTAAGAATATATCTGCTCCAATGTTCTTACAGAGAATTTGTCATGAGGATCGACTCAATTAGGACTACTAAGTCAGAGTTCAATAAGAGTCACTTTAAATATGTGACAGGTGGTGATGAGCCAGACTGACTAGTGTGCAGTGTCTATTGCAGTAGCCCAGGTGACTTACAATATAATAAATGAGGCACCAAAGATGCAGTTGTCATTAGCTTCAGAATGTTAAATGGGTTGTCTAGGGACACAGAGCTTTTTATATATGACTGGGCCTGCTCATCACCACTTTCTGCTCCTAAGATGAGTAGCCACAGTAGCAGCCTGGTAAAGATTATGGGACTTGTAGTACCTATAGTTACTTGGACTCTAGACTTTAGGCTGAGTCCAAGTAACTAAAAACTTGTTCTGACTGGACCTGGGATAAGTGAAGACTGTTTACTGATTTGACTTTGACTCTTGACTGGGTACTTAGCTGACAGGGTTCCTGTAATAATGCTTACCACCCACATCTTTGTGGGGGCAGTCTGTGGAACCTTGAAAGGTCCCTCTCCCTCACCTACATTTCCTTGTGTGTAACAAGGATGTAACTGACTTGAGGGCATTCGACAGAGGAACCCTAGATGTTTGTCCATCACTGGACAGATACAGCCCTGAGGATTGCCCGTACCTTGATTCAGTTGCTATAGGGCTTGTCAGACTTGCTCTTGTCCCTAATAGTGTTGCTCGCGAATATTCGTAATGCAAATTTTTTTTTTTTTCACAGTACACATCACAGTGATCATCCCTCTCTGCTTCCAGCTTGTGTGGTGTAAAGAAGGCGCTAATACTACTGTGTGAGACTGGTATGCGAATTTTCGCATATGCAAAAATTTGCATATGCTAATTTTTGCATATGCGAATTTTCACTTGTGCTGATTTTGTATATGCTAATTTTCGCATATGTTAATTTTCGCATTAGCGAATTTTTCGCATATGCGAAAATAAACGCAAATATTAAGAATATGCGAATATTCGCGAATATATGACGAATATTCGTCCATATATTCACGAATATTCGCGAATTCTAATATGGCCTATGCCGCTCAACACTAGTCCCTAAAGCATAACTTGGGTTGTGGTTCCACTTTGGTAGTGAGATCCTCCAGTAAGAACTTTAGCTAGGTCCTCCATTCAAAGTATAAGGGCAGGAAGCTGAAAAACAGCTTCTCACTAAAGATGTGGAGAACTGCAGACTGCAGGTGTGTCCGGACCTTCGGCAAAAGCCAGTCTAACTAAAACAATTAAGGTCTCCTCCCTGTCCCATTGGACTAGGGTGGAGGCAAGACTGACTTTCTCTGATAGGCTGCAGGAAGACATGTGGTTATTCATCAGCTCTTACAGTAGAAAACACTTAACCCTTGCATAGCAGTTAAAGGCCTAATAGGCAGAAAACACTGAAAAACAGAATAAAATATATTTTATGCCAGGACACAATAAGACTTCAACTTTGATCAGAAACAGAGTAAAAAAAAATGAAATACAGATGTTCCTGCTCGATGACACCACACTTGCTATTAGTAGAGTAAATAAAATATTCTTGTCTTGATTCTGCAAAATAGTCATTGGTTGTCCTAGGATAAGAATTTGTTGCAAGTAGAAACATAAAAACATATAATGTTGTGCAAGATTAGGAAATGCCGGCATTCTGCATCTACACAATAATCCTGCACCAGAACAGCCCTCCAAAGTTGTACTAAGCAATCAAAGGAAAGGCACTGGTCATATTTAAATGCACACAGACAAGCAAAAAATACTGAATCAAAATGTATCTAAAACCTGTATATATAAGAGAATACCTACAATTCCTGTGTACTGGATATGCCAAAGATAATACAACAGTACTGCCTGAGGAAGCCTAACAGTGAAACGTCGTAGGAGACCTGATCTGCTATGTGGGTATGCTGGTAGGGTGCCTTGCTTGCTCCTCTAGGATATGTGGGGGGTATTTTCTTTGTTGGTCTCACGTAATGTGACTGCCACGTGTGTTACCCAATTTGGGTCGGTGCTGTTGGTATGGTCGCATAATCCCCCAGTCTCAGCGGACCTAGCAATACTTTTTGTTTCCAAACTTCTTCTCAGTACTGTTGTATTATCTTTGGCATATCCAGTGCACAGTTGTACATAGGAATTGTATGTATTCTCTTATATACACAGGTTTTTACTAATGTATTTTTTGCCAGTATTTTATCTTACATCATTTAATTACATTCTTATCATCAACTGTGCAATATAGATAAATATACATTCTATATAGATTATGTGTGCATATAAATGTGACCATTGTTTTATATATATATATATATATATATATATATATATATATATATATATACAGTACACCTACCTGAAGTGCAGTCAGGTTTAGTCTGACTGTTGCTGCCCTCTACTTTTTAATTTGTTTTCATGTACACTGCTCAAAAAAATAAAGGGAGCACTTAACCCCTTAAGGACCCAGCCAATTTTCAGTGTAGGACCCGGCCATTTTTTGCACATCTGACCACTGTCACTTTAAGCATTGATAACTCTGGGATGCTTTTACCTTTCATTCTGATTCCGAGATAGTTTTTTGTGACATATTCTACTTTATATTAGTGGTAAAATTTTGTTGATACTTGCATCATTTCTTGCTGATTTTTTTTTTTACTTTGAAGCTCTCTGCTTATAAAGAAAATGAATATTCCAAATAAATGATATATTGATTCACATATACAATATGTCTACTTTATGTTTGCATCATAAAGTTGACATGTTTTTACTTTTGGAAGACATCAGAGAGCTTCAAAGTATAGCAGCAATTTTGGTATTTTTCACAAAATGTTCAAAATCAAAATTTTTCAAGGACCAGTTCAGTTTTGAAGTGGATTTGAAGGGCCTTCTTATTAGAAATACCCCATAAATTACCCTATTATAAAAACTGCACCCCTTAAAGTATTCAAAATGACATTCAAAAGGTTTGTTAACCCTTTAGGTGTTTCACAGGAATATCAGCAAATTGAAGAAGAAAATGCTAAATCTTTTTTTTAACACTGGCATGTTCTTGTAGACCAAGTTTCTGAATTAGGGGTAATAGGAGAAAAAGCCCCCAAAATGTGTCACCCAATTTCTCTTGAGTAAGGAAATACCTCATATGTGGATGTTAAGTGCTCTGTGGGCGCAGTAGAGGGCTCAGAAGGGAATTAGCGACAATGGGATTTTGGAGACTGAGCTTTTCTGAAATGGTTTTTGGGGGGCATGTCGCATTTAGGAAGCCCCTATAGTGCCAGAACAGCAAAAAAAAAAAAAACACATGGCATACTATTTTGGAAACTACACCCCTCAAGGAACGTAACAAGGGGTACAGTGAGCCTTAACACCCAACAAGTGTTTCACGACTTTTCGTTAATGTTGGATGTGTAAATGATAATTATTTTTTTTTCACTAAAATGCTAGTTTTCCCCAAAATTTTACATTTTTACAAGGGGTAATGAAGATGCCCCCCAAAATTTGTAACCTCATCTCTTCTGAGAATGGAAACACCACATATGTGGACGTCAAGTGCACTGCGGGTGCACTACAATGCTCAGAAGGGAAGGAGTCACATTTGGCTTTTGCAAAGCCAATTGTGCTGAAATGGTTTTGGGGGGCATGTCCCATTTAGGTAGCCCCTATGGTGCCAGGACAGCAAAAGAAAAACAAAACACATGGTATACTATTTTGGAAACTAAACCCCTCAAGGAACCTAACAAGGGGTACAGTGAGCCTTAACACCCCACAGGTGTTTGACGACTGTTCATTAAAGTTGGATGTGTAAATTATTATTTTTTTCACTAAAATGCTGGTTTTCCCCCAAATTTTACATTTTTACAAGGGGCAATAGGAGAAAATGCCCCCCAAAATTTGTAACCCCATCTCTTCTGAGTATGGAAATACCTCATGTGTGGACGTCAAGTGCTCTGCTGGCGCACTACAATGCTCAGAAGTCACATTTGGCTTTTGGAAAGCAAATTTTGCTGAAATGGTTTTTGGGGGGCATGTCACATTTAGGAAGCCCCTATGGTGCCAGGACAGCAAAAAAAAAAAAAAAAAACACATGGCATACTATTTTGGAAACTACACCCCTCAAGGAACGTAAGAAGGGGTACAGTGAGCTTTAATACCCCACAGGTGTTTGACGACTTTTTGTTAAAGTTGGATGTGTAAATGATTATTTATTTTTTCAACTAAAATGCTGGTTTTCCCCCAAATTTTACATTTTTACAAGGGGTAATAGGAGAAAATGCTCCCAAAATTTGTAACCCCATCTCCTCTGAGTATGGAAATACCCCATGTGTGAACGTCAAGTGCACAGCATGCGCACTACAATGCTCAGAAGAGAAGGAGTCACATTTGCAAATTTTGCTGAAATGGGGGGGGGGGGGGTAGCATATGGCATTTAGGAAGCCCCTATGGGGCCAGAACAGCAAAAAAAAAACAAAAACACATGGCATACTATTTTGGAAAATACACCCATCAAGGAACGTAACGAGTGGTACAGTGAGCCTTAATACCTCACAGGTGTTTGATAAATGTTCATTAAGTGGGATGTGAAAAGGAAAAATTTTATTTTTTTTACACTAAAATGCTGGGGTTACCCCAAATTTTTCATTTTCACAAGTGGTAACAGGATAAAATGTCACTGTAAATTTGTAAGTACATTTCTTTGGAGTAAGGACATACCTCATGTGTGGACCTTAGGAGCTCTAAGGGTGCACACCGGTCTCTGAGGTGCAGGAGCACATTCAGGGGCCTTGAGCTTCTGCATTGCTGCCTATGGAGCCAGAACAGTGGGACCCCCCTCAATGGGCATTACATGAAATAACTTAAATGGGGTACAGTGGGATGCAAAATCAGAAAAAAAGGTTATGTTCCCAGAATGATGACCCAGAGCATAGACATTTCTTTGGGGTCCGCACAGCCCTCCATGTGCTTCCCAGAGGTAGCCTGACTGCCATTAGGTACTGAGATGAGATCCTCAGACCACTTGTGAGACCATATGCTGGTGCGGTTGGCCCTGGGTTCCTCCTAATGCAAGACAATGTTTGACATTATATGGTTGGAGAATGTCAGCAGTTTCTGCAAGAGGAAGGCATTGATGCTATGGACTGGCCTACCCGTTCCCCAGACCTGAATCCTGAGCACATATGGGACATCATGTCTCGCTCCATCCACCAATGCTACTTTGCACCACAGACTGCCCAGGAGTTGACGGATGCTTTAGTCCAGGTCTGGGAGGACATCTCTCAGGAGACCATCTGTCACCTCATCAGGAGCATGCCCAGGCATTGTAGGGAGGTCATACGGGCACATGGAGGTCACACACACTACTGAGCCTCATTTGGACTTGTTTTAAAGGACATTACATCAAAGTTGGATCAGCCTGGAATGAGAATCCATATCCAGACCTCCATGGGTTGATAAATTTGATTTCCATTGATCATTTTTGTGTGATTTTGTTGTCAGCACATTCAACTAGTGTTGTTCATGAATATTCGCAATTCGAAAATTCATCGCGAATATCGAAAGTAAGACGAAAGTATTTCATTCATTCAGATCTAGGATGTGTTTTCTTAGTGTTCCCTTTATTTTTTTTTGAGCAGAGTATTATTCTCAATAAAGTATTTCAATTGATTCTGTTGTACACACTGGACAATTTCTGTCACAGGTAGCGCTGTGGTCAGACTTGCTGACCGCAAGCGCACCCCTGTTTCTGCTTCCGATGTCACTGCGGTTTGCATCCCGCGATGCACGCATGTGACTGCCGGGTCACCCCTCACCTCCTTCCTGCTCAGTCCCCTCTGCTCTCCATATCTGCCGATGCACGCGTCCTCGCCTCCTAGGGCACACGCGCACCGGCTCTTTAAAATTTAGAAGGTCCAGCACACCATTGATTGGTGTGAGTCTGTTTTGACCCTATATAACCCCGCACTTCATTCGAATTTTGCCGGATCTTTGTGCCATTAAAACGTCTACTTCTGGCTTACCTTGCCGTGTATTGGACCCCTTGCTATGTGACCTGACCTTGCTCCTGTGCCGCCTGCCTTCCGACCTCTTGCTACATAACCTGACCTTGCTTCAGTGCCGCCAGCCCAGACCTCCTGCATGTCCTGACTTTGTGTGTGCCTCACCCTTCCAGTGCCACGTTATACCTCGGATGTCTGTGGGGACTAGTCATATCAGGGTTAGCGACCTGGGTGCCGCCCGCTGCAGCAAGTCCATCCCGCTTTTTGACGTGCTCTGGTGAAAACCAGCGGTACCTTAGACTCCGCTCCCTGGTATGGCCCAGGCCATCATCCTCACAGGTTCAGTGATTCAACTTCACCACAGCCATAACAGTAAGATACGGCCATGGATCCCACCTCGAACCTCTGCCGGATATTTTTTACCTCACTTCCATTCTGGCCCAGCAGTCCCAGCAAATTGCGCAACAAAGCGCAGCATGAATCAACTGTCCACAATGATGCAACAGCTCCTCACTGTTCAGTAGCAGCAACTACAGCAGCAGCAACAACAGCAGCAACAGCTGCAACCTGCTCCAATGGTTCCTCCAGTGTCTGCAGCATCCGTCGGTCCCAAACTTTGTTTATCCCTGCTGACAAATTATTAAGGGGACCCTAAATTGTGCAGGGTATTCGTGACCCAGTGCTCCATGCTTGTTGAACTAATGACCGATCAGTTCCAGATGGAGTGTGCCAAGGTGGCCTTTGTGGTTAATCACCTCTCTGGTACGATTCTGACCTGGGCCACTCCTCTCGATGACAGAAGTGACTGAGAGACTACTAACTTGCAAGCTTTCCTCTCGGAATTCCGCAGCATCTTTGAAGAACCTGCCCAGTGTTCCTCAGTCGAGATTGTGCTTCTGAACCTCCGCCAAGAGGATTCTTCTGTTGGGGAGTACGCGGTCAAATTTCGCACCCTGGCTTCTGAACTTGACTGGAATAATGCAGCCCTTTGTACCACCTTCAAAAAAGAAAGGTGTTTCCTGCAGGGTCAAAGATGCTTTGGCCGCACGAGATCCTCCTTCTACTCTGAGTGAACTCATTCTCCTGTCCACTCGTATTGATGTGCGCTTCGCCGAGAGGCAAGAGGACCTTTGTTTGAGCTCATATTCTGTTTTCCTCGCCTGGCACCGGTCTTCTAGCGAACACCTCTTTCACCTGCCTTACCTTCTGCTGAAGTAGTTATGCAAATGGACCACTCTCACCTGTCACAGCATGAGAGGTCCCGCCGACGTGTGGAAAACCTTTGCCTCTATTGTGCCAATCTGGAACATTTCCTCAGAGACTGTTCTCTTCATCCTTCTCATCCCTAGGTGAGAATATCACTTCTCCTCATTTATCTATGCTGGTCCAAATCTTCACCTTTTCTGGGACTTCGTTTCATGCTTCTGCTTTCTTGGACTCTGGTTCAGCAGGAAATTTCATCAATACATCCCTGGTCCACAAGCATTGTCTACTAGTGACACGGCTCCGCAAATCACTATTCATTTCCTCCATCAATGGTGAAAGTTTGAACCTCACGGTACAATACCGCACGGATCCTGTGACGATGCGCGTGGGAGTTTTACACAAAGAGAAGATCATGTTCTAATTGCTTCCTTTTTGTACTTCTGTGGTTCTCTTGGGTTTACTTCGGTTGCAATTTTACGCAACAGTTCTCAGTTGGCAAACTGGTGAAGTCTCTTGCTGGGGTCAAGGCTGTCAGAATCTCTGCCTGTGAGCACCGCAATTGAAGCGCTCTCTTCCTACACCTTCTTCTCTGCCTGGTTTGCCCTCTCCTTATGAGGATTTTGCTGATGTGATTTGCAAGAAACAGGCCGAAAATCTTCCTCCACATCGACCCTATGATTGTCCAATTAAGCTTCTGCCTGGTACCACGCCTCCCTGGGGAAGAATCTACCCCCTGTTGGTGCCTGAAACACAAGGCATGTCACAGCATATTAAGGAGAACCTCCAGAACGGTTTTATCTGGAAATCCTCTTCTCCTGCTGGTGCTGGATTATTTTTTGTGGAAAGGAAGGGCGGCTCTCTTCGCCCTTGCATTGACTACTGAGGTCTCAATGAAATTACCATCAAGAATCGGTATCCTTTATCTCTCATTTCTGAGCTCTTCAACTGTCTGCGGGGCGCCAAGGTCTTCACTAAATTGGATCTGCGAGGAGCCTAAGACAGCTTTTAACCTCTTAAGGACGCAGGGCGTGCCTGTACGCCCTGCACCGGGTCCCGGTGTTTAAAACGGGGTAACGCTATGACCTCGCATCACACCGGGTCGGTCCCAGCTGCTATTCATACCCGGGACCCTGGGCTAATAGCGCGGCACCAATCGTTGTGCACCCGTGTGCACCCCACTTTTCCCACAAAATAAATACTATGCTATAACACTGCAAAGAAAAGTGAAAAAAAGTTAATAAAAGTTATTTAACCCCTTCCCCAATAAAAGTTTGAATCACCCCCCTTTTCCCATAAAAAAACTGTGTAAATAAAAATAAACATATGTGGTATCGCCGTGTGTGTAAATGTCCGAAATATAAAAATATATCATTAATTAAACCACACGGTCAATGGCGTATGTGCAAAAAAATTCAAAAGTCCAAAATAGCGTATTAATAAAAAGCTATCAAAAAGTCCGATCAATGCAAAAATGGAACCAATAAAAACTCCAGAACATGGTGCAAAAAATGAGCCCTCATACCAGAAGAGAACAATTTTAAACGTAAAATTTTCCTGCATGTAGTTATGAATTTTTTCAGAAGTATGACAAAATCAAACCTAGGGTATCATTTTAACTGTATGGACTTACAGAATAAAGATAAGGTGTCATTTTTAACAAAAAATGCACTGCGTAGAAACGGAAGCCCCCGAAAGTTACAAAATGAAATTTTTTCTTCAATTTTGTTGAACAATGAATTTTTTTTACCGTTTCGCCGTGGATGATTTGATAAAATGACTAATGTCACTGCAAAGTAGAATTGGTGGCACAATAAGTAAGCCATCATATGGAACTTTATGTGCAAAATTGAAAACGTTATGATTTTTAGAAGGTGATGAGAAAAAAATGAAAATGCAATAACGGAAAAACGCTGAGTCCTTAACCCTTTAAGAATGCAGGGTTTTTCGGTTTTTGCATTTTCGGTTTTTCCTTCTTAACTTTTAAAAGTCATAATCCTTTCACGTCACTAATTCTACTTTGCAGTGACATTAGTCCTTTTACCCAAAAATCCACAGTGAAACGGAAAAAAAGATCATTGTACGACAAAATCGAAGAAAAAATGCTATTTTGTAACTTTTGGGGACTTCCATTTCTACACAGTGCATATTTCAGTAAAAATAACACCTTATCATTATTCTGTAGGTCCATACAGTTAAAATGGTACCCTACTTAGTAGGTTTAATTTTGTCGTACTTCTGGAAAAAATCATAACCACATGCAGGAAAATTTATACGTTTAAAAATGTCTTCTTCTGACCCCTATAACTTTTTTCTTTTTCCACGTACAGGGCGGTATGGGGCTAATTTTTTGCGCCAGTACCATTTTTGTTTTGATCTGACTTTTTGATCACTCTTTTTTCATTTTTTAATGGTATAAAAAGTGATCAAAAATATGTTTTTTTGGACTTTGGAATTTTTTTACGTGTACACCATTGACCGTGCGGTTTAAATAACGATATATTTTTATAGTTTGGACATTTACGCACGGGGCGATACCACATATGTTTATTTTTATTTACACTGTTTTATTTTTTTAATGGGAAAAGGGGGGTGATTCAAACTTTTATTAGGGAAGGGGTTAAATGGTCTTTATTAACCCTTTTTTTTTTTGCAATGTTATAGCTCCCATAGGGGCCTATAACATTACATACACCGATCTTTTACACAGATCACTTGCATGTATTAACACGCGTGTGATCAGTGTTATCGGCGCTTGACTGCTCCTACCTGGATCTCAGGCACGGAGCAGTCATTCGCCGATCAGACACCGAGGAGGCAGGTAGGGTCTCTCCCGGTGTTCTGTAAGCTGTTCGGGACGCCGCAATTTCACCGTGGCGGTCCCGAATAGGCCCGACTGAGCAGCCGGGATAGTTTCACTTTCGCTTCAGACACGGCGGTCAGCTTTGATCGCTGCGTCTGAAGGGTTAATACAGGGCATCACCGCAATCGGTGATGTCCTGTATTAGCCGCGGGTCCGGCCATTGATGGCCGCTGGGACTGACCCGATATGACTCGGGGTCACCGTGTGACCCCGCAGCATATCGCGGGAGCCGGCGCAGGACGTAAATATACGTCCTTTGTCCTTAAGGAGTTAAGGGGTTAATACATGTGAAGGGCACTTTGAGTACTTAGTGATGCCGTTTGGGCTCTGTAACGCTCCAGCTGTCTTCCAAGAATTTGTTAATGACATCTTCTGGGATCTTCTTTACACTTGTGTCGTGGTCTATTTAGATGACATCTTGATCTTCTCTCCGAACTTGAAGGTGCATAGCACTCATGTGCGCCAGCGGAATAATCATCTTCATGCCAAATTTGAGAAATGCCTCTTTGAAAAGACAAGTTGTTACGCCGAGTGCTCCGGGTTCCTACTCCTCCCCAGAGCGCTCGCGGCGTCCCTCTCTCTGCAGCGCCCCGGTCAGACCCGCTGACCGGGAGCACTGCACTGACATTGCCGGCGGGGATGCGATTCGCATAGCGGGATGCGCCCGCTCGCGAATCGCATCCCAAGTCACTCACCTGTCCCGGTCCCCGACTGTCACGTCCTGGCGCGCGTGGCTCAGCTCCTTAGGGCACGCGTGCGCCAGCTCTCTAAGATTTAAAGGGCCAGTGCACCAGTGATTGGTGCCTGGCCCAATCAGCCTAATTAGCTTCCACCTGCTCCCTGTCAATATTACCTCACTTCCCCTGCACTCCCTTGCCGGATCTTGTTGCCTTGTGCCAGTGAAAGCGTTTAGTGTTGTCCAAAGCCTGTGTTCCAGATCTCCTGCTATCCTTACTGACTACGAACCTTGCCGCCTGCCCCGACCTTCTGCTACGTCTGACCTTGCCTCTGCCTAGTCCTTCTGTCCCACGCCTTCTCAGCAGTCAGCGAGGTTGAGCCGTTGCCGGTGGATACGACCTGGTTGTCACCGCCGCAGCAAGACCATCCCGCTTTGCGGTGGGCTCTGGTGAAAACCAGTAGCAACCCTAGAACCGGTCCACCGACACGGTCCACGCCAATCCCTCGCTGACACAGAGGATCCACATCCAGCCTGCCGAATCGTAACACAAGTCTTCCGTTCCTGGGTTACATTGTATCTAGCCAAGGCCTCCAGATGGATCCAGTCAAGTTATCTTCTGTACTCCCATTGGCCACGACCTTCTGGCCTTAGGGCCATACAATGTTTTCTTGGATTATTATAGACAGTTCATTCCACATTTCTCCTTCATTGTTCCGTTTGTGGCTCTCATCAAGAAAAACAGTAATCCCAAGTCCTGGTCCCCAGAAGCAGAACAGTCTTTTGCCCATTTGAAATCTGCCTTCACTTCTGCTCCAGTTCTGTCTAGACCTGAACCAGAAAAAACATTCTTTCTTGAAGTAGATGCCTCATCAGTAGGAGCCAGCGCCATCTTCACTCAAAAGTAAAACGGTGACTTGCAGCTTCTTTTCTTGCCTGCTGAAAGGAACTATTCCACTGGAGATCAGGAACTCTTGGCCATTAAGCTAGCCTTAGAAGAATGGCGTCATTTGCTAGAAGGATCAACTCATCCTGTCAGTATCTACATGGACCATAAAAATCTTTTATATCTCCAGTCCGCACAGCGTCTTAATCCCCGGCAGGCCAGATGGTCTCTTTTCTTTTCCTGGTTTAATTTCTTTATTCATTTTCAACCTGTGGACAAGAATTGTCAGAGCTATTGCTCTCTCTAGAGCTTCTGATGTAAAAGGTCTGGACTCTACTCCTTGACATATTGTGCCTCCTGAGCGAATGATTACGGTAGCGCCTGTTAATCTTCTGCATGTCCCTCCAGGCAAGTCTTTCGTGCCTCCTCATCTTAGATGGAAAGTGTTGTATTGGGGTCATTCTTCTTTACTAGCCGGGCATACTGGTGTTCGGAAGTCCATTCAGTTAATCACCCGACATTAATGGTGGCCAAACTTGGAGAGCGATGTCACTGATTTTGTACGTACCTGTGTCCATGGCAAGACTCCTTGGCTCAAGCCTGCGGGTCTTTTGCTTCCTTTGCCTATCCCAGAGTGCCCTTGGTCTCACATTGCTATGATTTTGTCACCGATCTGCCACCTTCCTGCAACAACATTTTCATTTGGGTAGTGATAGATAGTTTTTCCAAGATGGCTCATTTTGTGCCCCTCCCTGAACTTCTTTCTGCTCCACAGCTGGTGGATCAATTCCTTTTACATATCTTTCGTTTGCATGGCTTACCATCTTACATTGTCTCTGATCGTGAAGTACAGTTTGTTTCCAAATTCTGGCGGGCTCTCTGCTCTCGCCTCAAGATCAAGCTTGACTTCTCTTCTGCATATCAGCCCCAGTCCAACTGTCAGGTAAAGAGGGTGAATCAAATTCTTGGAGATTATCTTCGCCATTTTATTTCTGCTTCCCAAAAGGATTGGGCCATCCTGCTTCCCTGGGCAGAGTTTTCATATAACCACCAGGACTCTGAAGCTATTAAAACTTCCCTGTTCTTCATCATTTAGGGCTGTCACCCTCATCCTGCTCCTTCTAAAGTACCTGGGGTGGATATTTTGTTACAGGACTTTTCATCTATTTGGCATGAAACTTTGCGCTCTTTAATTCTTGCATCCACCCGCATGAAGTCACAGGCTGACAAGAAGAGAAGACCGACCTCCTTCAATCTTTTCACCTGGTGACAAAGTCTGGTTATCTGCCAAGTATATTCGTTTCAAGATTCCCAGCTACAAATTGGGTCTCCGCTTCCTGTGCCCTTTCAAAGTCATGCAACACATTAATCCTGTATCTTACAAACTTCATCTGCCTCCATCTCTACACATTCAGAACTCGTTTCACGTCTCTCTCCTCAAACCCATTATTCTTAATAGTTTTTCTCATGGGGATGTCTCTTCCACTCCTGTCTCTGGTTCCTCCGACATCTTTGAAGTTAAGAAGATTTTGGCCACCAAGACTGTCAGAGGAAAACATTTCTTCTTGATGGATTGGAGGGGGTTTGAGCCTGAAAAAAGATCTTGGGAACCTGAAGAGAACATACTGGTCCAAGGTCTGATTCATCTGTTCCTGCAGCCCAAAAAGAGGGGGAGGGGGGTACTGTCACAGGCAGCGCTGCGGTCAGACTTGCTGACCGCAGGCGCACCCCTGTTTCTGCTGCCGGCGTTGCTGCGGTTCGCATCCCGCGATGCAAACGCATGCGACTGCCGAGTCATCCCTTATCTCCTTCCTGCTCAGTCCTCTCTCTGTGTCTGCTGGCGCGTGCGTTCCACCCTCCTAGGGCGCGCGCGAAGGCTCTTTAAAACTTAAAGGGCCAGCGCACCTTAAAACTTTGCCAAATCTTTGTGCTGTTATTCCCTAAGAGAAAGCATTTACTTCTGGTTTGCCGTGTATTTGACCTCTTGCTAGGTGACCTGACCTTGCTCCTGTGCTGCCTGCCTTCTAACCACTTGCTATGTGACCTGACCTTGCTTCAGTGCCCCCAGCTTAGACCTCCTGCTTGTCCTGACTTCGTGTGTGCCTCATCCTTCCAGTGCCACGTTTTACCTTGGCTGCCTGTGGGGACGAGTCATATCAGGTGTAATGACCTGGGTGCCGCCTGCCGCAGCAAGTCCATACGCTTTGCAGCGGGCTCTGGTGAAAACCAGCAGCACCTTAGACTCCGCTCCCTGGTACGGCCCACATCATCATCCACACAGGTTCAGTGGTTCCACTTCACCACAGCCGTAACAATTTATTTGTGGATTATGATTAAGCCCCTTCTTCGGTCTATAACATACAGTCTAAGGACACAAACCTAGAGTGACAGCCATTTCATTTTGAAAACAGCACTTCATCTCAGGCCTGATGGGGAAAAACGTAAGAAAAATTGCACACTTCTGAGCAAGTACACTACTGCTTTATTACACCAGAAAACTGGCATGTAAACCTAGATAAATCCCCCCCCTCATGGCATTACCCAGTAGATTGAGAATATTTAATCCACAAAGATTCTAATAACATCATGCGGTTTTCTTTAGAGGCAGGTTAACTGTATAAGACGTGTAAGTTTGTGGTACTATTTAAGTCTTTTAGCAATTCTCAGAAATCCTATATATTTTCTTTTAAACTGTATCTCAATTCCCTTTACTACAGAGGGCATGCAAGTGCTATTTAAAGAAATAGGAAGTACCAATTAAAAGAAATAGGAAGCTTCCCTGAGGTGGCTAAAGGGCATCCTTCTATTTATAAATTTCCTTTAGATCATTCAGTTGGCTACCAGATTTCTCATTGAAGTAAATTTTAAGTAAAACTGATGTTTCACTACTGACATCTAGTGGTTATTTATGATGCCTGCCATAGTGAACCAGGATTTCCAGAAGCGATTAATAGTAGTCATAACTTATGGATGAAATGCAATGACATAACTACTTATTATGTGTTTGTTAGGGATGAGTGAATCTAATGCAACAAATCCGAATTTGTTACAAATTTGATGAAATATTCGATTCGTAACGAAACCGAGTATCGTCGCTATTCGATAAAACAAATCACTTCATTAAACTCCATTTAGTGCGGTCCAGGCTCCAGGGCATCTAAAATGTTGGCTCCATGTGTGAGGGCATGGGGCAAGGAACTCTTGGAAGGCAGGAAGGCGGGAAAGCGGGATCACCCTGAATCACATGCAGCCCAACAGCAGCCAGCCCTGTGATGTCACAGCCCTATATAATTGGCAGCCATTCCTGCATCCAGCCATTTCAGCATTTTGAGAGTGTTTTATTGCATAGAGACAAGGAAAAAGTAAAAAAAAAAGGGCTCCAGTTGCGCAATAAGTCCCTTTAAGTGATATAAATGCACTAGTCAGTCATGTAGAGTAAAAAAGCTACATTTATTAGTCCATAACAAGCGCTTTCGGAGTCTGAATAACTCCTTCTTCAGGTTCAAAGACTATGATACACAAAACTCTAAATACAGAATATATACAAATACACATTCACAAAACAGCGGAAATAAAAACAATTAATTAGTGTGCACCTTAATCACGGCATTCACATGTATTGCGGCGTCCGCATGCATCCACAATTCGCCAGAAGTGTGCTAGAGAAGGAGTTGTTCAGACTCCGAAAGCGCTTGTTATGGACTAATAAATGAAGCTTTTTTACTCTACATGACTGACTAGTGCATTTATAGCACTTAAGGGGACTTATGCGCAACTGGAGCCCTTTTTTTTACTTTTTCCTTGTCTACATACCACGGATGGACATATGTCTAGTCCAACCCGGTCTAAGTCTCCGTGCTGCATGTTCCTGGCCTTTCCCGCGGAGAGGGATTGATTAACGTATAGTAGTGTTGTGGCTAACCCACAACCTATACAGGTGAGCACCCTGTTTATATACATCATATAGCTGTTTTCTAACGAAGGATAATATTCTATGAGGCGCTTCGTGTTCTCTTTTTTTTTGTCTTCCTTATTGCATAGAGAGCAGTGTGTGTTGCACAGAAAAACAGCTTTACAGCAGCGTTTCACCACAAGTCCAAATCACTGCAGAAAAGCACTGACGGGAAGAGAGAGAGAGAGAGAAAGTACACTTTTGGGTGTACTTCACAGCGAATCTGTACTGCGGCACTGGGGTGTACATCAACTCTAAAGCTAATAGGGAACAGTTAGGGTGAGCACTAAAAGCCATAGTCACCATCTTTTAGTGCCTAAATATATTATACTGGGCTGTACTACACAATGACTCTGTGCTGCAGCAGTGGTGTGTAATACTACTCTAAAGCTAATAGGGGCCAGTTAGAGTGAGCACTAAAAGCCATAGTCACCTGCTTTTAGTGCCTAATACAGGTTGTATAGTGTAACCTGTACGTACACTTACGTGGTGTACGTTTTTTTTCTGTTAAACTAATTTGGGCCTAGATACTGTGAAAGACAAGCCAAAGCTACACACTTGTTTTTGCCTAATACCGTTTGTAGCAGAGCTGTCCTCCTCTCATAAGTGTAAACTGTATGTACACCTAAATGGTGTACATTTTTTTTTCCTGTTATCCTGACAAGAGCATAGTTACTGTGAAAGACAAGCCAAAGCTGCACACTTGTTTTTGTAGCCTAATAAAGTATGTAGCAGAGGGTATTGTCCTCCTGTCATAAGTGTAAACTGTACGTACACCTACGTGGTGTACATTTTTTTCCCCTGTTAACCTAATTTGGGCCTAGTTACTGTCAAAGGCCAGCCAAAGCTACACATTTGTTTCTGTAGTCTAATACAGTTTTAAGCGTAGTGGACCATATTGTCCTGCCCTCATAAGTGTCAACTGTACGTACACCGACATGGTATACACTTTTATTCCAGTTAAAGTCATAAGGGCCTAGTTACTCTGAATAGCCAGCCATAACTACACACCTGCTTTTGCAGCCAAATACAGTTTTAAACGTAGTGGAGCATATTGTCCTCCTTTCATAAGCCAAATACAGTTTTAAACGTAGTGGAGCATATTGTCCTCCTTTCATAAGTCTATACTGTACGTACACCTACGTGGTGTACGATTTTGTTCCTGTGTAAGTCATAAGGGTCTAGTTGCTGTGGAAGACCAGCAAAAGCTACCCACTTGTTTTTGTAGTCTAATACAGTTTTATGCGTAGTGGAGCGCATTGTTCTTCTCTCAGAAGCATAAACTGTACGTACACCTATGTGGTGTACAATTTTGCTCCTGGTAAAGTCATAAGGGCTGAATTACTCTGAAAGGCCAGCCTCCCTTGTACAATAAACCACCTGTGCACAGTTTTCCCCATCTTAGTAGCGTGTGGCATGTGCAGAGAAGGCTTGGTCCTGTGCACCTCTGTGAGAGGAGTAACAATCCCTGCCTGCTGTATTTGATGTCATAGCTGAGCTGTGCTTGCTAAAAGGGGGGAACTGTCTACAGCTCCATAATTGATCACTGTGTGATGTGCTAGCAATACTTCAATTACTTGTGCAAGTCTGTATTGTTCTGCCCTTGGCGGCTGCTGTCACAAATCTGAGCAAGCACAGAAGACTACACACATCAACCAACAATGAAAACATTGGGGGACATATTCAAAACATTTTTGCGCCAAAGTTTTTGTCTGGCATTTATCATTGTCTGTGTACTTTAGATATTTTTTTTCCGGGCTTTTCCCACGGTTGCACTAAATTTACCAAAAAGGCGAATGCAACTTGATAAATTTGGCGCAGTCAGGTTCTTCCACAGAAACTTTACCTCACACTTTTCTGATACATGCTTCTTTGTGTGCAACGGAATCCTGCGAGATGATAACAGAGACGTATATCAAAATAGTCACAGCTTTTAAATGACTACTGTCAGGATCCGGACTGGTATGCAGCGAGGACACTGGAGGTGGATCCTCTGTGTCAGTGAGGTGATGGCGTGGGCCGTACCAGGGGAACGGAATCTAACGGGTTACTGGTTTTCACCAGAGCCCGCCGCAAAGCGAGATGGACTTGCAGTGGCAGGTAACCCCCAGGTCGTTCCACCCGATAGCGACTCAACCCCAACTGACAGCTGAGACAGGCGTGGTACACAGGGACAAGGCAAGAGCTAGGTCGGACGTAGCAGAAGGTCAGGGCAGGCAGCAAAGGGTCGTAGTCAGGGGCAAGGGTCTGGATACACAGGCTTGGGATACACAAAACGTTTTCTCAGGGCACTAGGGCAACATGATCCGGCAGGGACAGGAAGGGGAAGTGGGTTTTTATATGAATGGAAGTGATTGACAACTGGTTGGGCCAGGCACCAATTAGTGGTGACAGCCGGGGAACGGGACAGGTGAGTGGATTGGGATGCGACCCGCGGGCGGGCGCGTCCCGCTACGCGGATCGCATCCCCACCGGCAGTGACAGTGCAGCGCTCCCAATCAGTGGGTCTGACTGGGGCACTGCAGACAGGAGAATGCCGCGAGCGCTCCGGGGACGAGCAGGGACCCGGAGCGCTCGGCGTAACAACTACAAATTTTAAAAATACTTACTTGGTACCAAACAATAACATTAAACAATTCCTGCAAGCGAGCCTTGGAACATCTTTAAAAAAGGACTGTATATTGTTGTGGTTAAAGGGGTACTACCGTGCTGACAACTTATCCCCTATCTAAAGGATAGGGGATAAGTTGCCTGATCGTGCGGGGTCCCGCCACTGGGGACCCCCTCGATCTCGCACGTAGCACTCCGCTCTCATCAGGCCCTGGAGCGAACATCCGCTCCGGGTCTGATGACGGGGCCGGTGATCGTGGCGTCACAGCTCCGCCCCCGTGTGACGTCACGCTCTGCCCCTCAATGCAAGTCTAAGGCAGGGGGCGAGACAGCTTTCTCTTTTTTGTGTTGTCCACGGTGCTCTGTGCTGACACCTCTGTCCGTGTCAGGAACTGTATAGGTTTGCTATGAGGATTTTCTCCTGCTCTGGAGAGTTCCTGATACGGACATCAGGTATCAGCAGAGAGCACTGTGGACAACACAAAAAGAAATTTAAAAAATAAAGATTTTCCTCTGTAGCAAACAGCTGCTAAAAAGAACTGAAAGGATTAAGATTTTTTAATAGAAGTAAATCTAATTAACTTTCTGGCATCAGTTCATTAAAAAAAAAAAAAAGTTTTCCACTGGAGTAATCTTTTAAAGGTGGCCCAGTGAATTATCCATACCTAAAGTTAATCGACAAGCACTGTGAGCTTGGAAAAGGGCCACATGTCCCATAAACAAATATGTCTCTTGCTGTCGAATGCAAAAGTTTAACATAAGGGTGTAGGTTCATAGTCAACTTGTTTGCCTTGTTTAACCTCTTCAGGACGCAGGGCGTATGGATACGCCCGTGGGAATTCTGGTCCCCGCCGCTAGAAGGTCGGGGACCGGACCGGGATGACTGCTGATATCTATCAGCAGGCATCCCGTGCACATGCCCAGGGGCATCCTGAGAACCCCCCCATGTCGGCGATCGGCGGAAATCGCCGGTCTGAATTGCCGGTCTGAATTTTCGGCAGATCCGGGTCATACCGGTGTCCGGTGACCCGGAAAATCAGGGGGATCGGGGGATAGGAGTTAGGTGGCAGGTGGCCACCCATCGTATCCCTGCAATTGGTTGTCAAGAAGTGAGGACCAATAGCAGATTGGGGGCGGGGGGGTTAAATTTTGGTTCCCCCCGTTCTGCCCACCGACGGTAATCCGGGCAGAACGGGGGAACTGTAGCATGACTAGCGGCGGTGGAGGTCCCTTACCTGACCGGTGGTGGCGGACGGTGATGACGTTCGGCTCCCTCGTGGCTCCCTGGTGAAAACTACGGAACCCGGAGAGTAGTTGCCTAGCAACATCTGGGGGGGGGGGGGGAGCTAAAGTTTGGAGACCACTATACAGTGGTCTCTAAACTGTAGCCCTCAAGATGTTGCAAAACTACAACTCCCATCATGCCCAGACAGCCGATTGGGCATGGTGGGATTTGTAGTTTTGCAAGATTTAGAGGGCTGCAGTTTGGAGATCACTGTGCAGTGGTCTCTAAATTGTAGCCCTCCAGATGTTGCAAAACTGCAAATTCCAGCATGCCCAAACTGCAAACAGCTGTCTCGCCATGCTGGGAGTTGTAGTTGCATACCTCCAGCTGTGACATAACTACATCTCCCAGCATGCCCTTTGGCGATCAGTACATGCTGGGAGTTTTAGTTTTGCAACAGCTGGAGGCACCCTGGTTGGAAAACACTGAGTTAGGTAACAGAACCTAACTGGAGGTTTTCCAACCAGTGTGCCTCCAGCGGTTGCAAAAGTAGTTTTGCAACATGCAACATCTGGAGGTTTGCACCCCCCCATGTGAATGTACAGGGTACATTCACACCGGCAGATTTGCAGTAAGTTTCCTGCTTCAAGTTTAAGCTGCGGCTTTCTCGAGGGAAAATAGGAAAAAATCCCCCCAAAATTTGTAACCCTATTTCTTCTGAGTAAGAACATACCCCATATGTGGATGTAAAGTGCTCTGCGGGCGATCTACAATGCTCAGAAGAGAAGGAGCACCATTGAGATTTTGAAGAGAAAATGTGTCCGGAAGTGAAGGCCACGTCTGTTTACAAAGCCCCCATAGTGCCAGAACAATGGGCCACCCCCACATGTGACCCTATTTTGGAAACTGCACCCCTCACGGAATGAAATAAGGGGTGCAGTGAGCATTTACGCCCCGCAGGTGTCTGACAGATGTTTGGAACAGTGGTCCGTGAAAATGAAAAAATGTATTTTTCATTTGCACAGCACACTGTTGCAAAAATCTGTCAAATGCCAGTGGGGTGTAAATGCTCACTGCACCCCTTATTAAATGCTGTGGGGGGTGTAGTTTCCAAAACATAAACACAAAAAAATAAATACCGACATGTGACCCCATTTTGGAAACTACACCCCTCACAGAATGTAACAAGGGGTATAGTGTGCTTGAACACTCCACAGGTGTTTGACGAATTTTCGTTAAAGTTGGATGTTGGGGTGTAGTTTCCAAAATGGGGTCACATGTGGGGGGGGGTCCACTGTTCTGAAACTACGGGGGGTGCTTTTTAAATGCACAAGGCCCCCGGCTTCTATTCCAACCAAATTCTCTCTCTCCATAATCTCAGTGACGCTCCTTCTCTTCTGAGCATTGTAGTGCGCCAACAGAGCACTTGACGTCCACACATGGGGTATTTCCATACTCAGAAGAAATGGGGTTACAAATTTGGGGGGGGGGCATTTTCTCCTATTACCCGTAGTAGAAATGTCAAATTTGGGGAAAAACCAGCATTTTAGTGAAAAAAAATAAAATTAATTTACACATCCAACTTTAACTAAAAGCCGTCAAACACCTGTGGGGTGTTAAGGCTCACTGTACCCCTTGTTACGTTCCTTGAGGGGTGTAGTTTCCAAAATAGTATGCCATGTGTTTTTTTTTTTTTGCTGTTTTGGCATCACGGGGACTTCCTAAATGTGACATGCCCCCAAAGACCATTTCAGAAAAACTCGCTCTCCAAAATCCCATGGTCGCTCCTTCCCTTCTGAGCCCTCTAGTGCACCCACAGAACGCTTCCCATATACATATGAGATATTTCCTTACTCGAGAGAAATTGGGTTAAAAATTTTAGGAACATTTTTCTCCTTTCACCCCTTGTAAAAATTCTAAAACTGGGTCTACAAGAACATGCCAGTGTAAAAAATGAAGATTTTGAATTTTCTCCTTCACCTTGCTGCTATTCCTGTGAAACACTTAAAGTGTTAACACACTTACTGAATGTCATTTTGAATACTATGAGGGGTGCAGTTTTTATAATGGGGTCATTTGTGGGGTATTTCTAATATGAAGGCCCCTCAAATCCACTTCAAAACTGGACTGGTCCCTGAAAAATTCAGATTTTGAAAATGTTGTGAAAAATTGGAAAATTGCTGCTATACTTTGAAGCCCTCTGATGTCTTCCAAAAGTAAAAACATGTCAACTTTATGATGCCAACATAAAGTAGACATATTGAATACGTGAATCAATATACAATTTATATGGGATGTCCATTTTCCTTATAAGCAGAGAGTTTCAAAGTAAAAAAAATGCAAAATTTTCAAATTTTTCATAAAATTTTGGAATTTTTCACCATGAAATGATACAAGTATCGACAACATTTTACCACTAACATAAATTAGAATATGTCATGAAAAAACATTCTCAGAATCAGAATGAAAAGTAAAAGCATCCCAGAGTTATTAATGCTTAACGTGACAGTGGTCAGATTTGCAAAAAAGGCCTGCGTCCTTAAGGTGAAAATGAGCTGCGTCCTTAAAGGGGTATTCCAGGCAAAACCTTTTTTTATATATATCAACTGGCTCCGGAAAGTTAAACAGATTTGTAAATTACTTCTATTAAAAAATCTTAATCCTTCCAATAGTTATTAGCTTCTGAAGTTTTCTGTCTAACTGCTCAATGATGATGTCACGTCCTGGGAGCTGTGCATGATGGGAGAATATTCCCATAGGATCTGCACAGCTCCCGGGACGTGAGTCATCAGAAAGCAGTTAGACAGAAAACAACAACTCAACTTCAGAAGCTAATAACTATTGGAAGGATTAATATTTTTTAATAGAAGTAATTTACAAATCTGTTTAACTTTCTGGAGCCAGTTGATATATAAAAAAAAGTTTTGGCCTGGAATACCCCTTTAAGGGGTTAATTGAGACTGTTGCTCCACTTAGCTCAGAACGAAAGTGTTGTGTGAAATTTACAAAGGCCTTTTACAATGTTAACCTCATCTTTTACTTTGGGGACCAATAAAGCTAACTATGTTATGTTACTCTAGTGTGTTGTTACGCCGAGCGCTCCGGGTCCCCGCTCCTCCCCGGAGCGCTCGCTTCACTCCCTTCGCTGCAGCGCTCCGGTCACGTCCTCTGACCCGGGGCGCTGCGATCCTGCTGCCAGCCGGGATGCGATTCGCGATGCGGGTAGCGCCCGCTCGCGATGCGCACCCCGGCTCCCCTACCTGACCCGCTCCCCGTCTGTTCTGTCCCGGCGCGCGCGGCCCCGCTCCCTAGGGCGCGCGCGCGCCGGGTCTCTGCGATTTAAAGGGCCACTGCGCCGCTGATTGGCGCAGTGGTTCCAATTAGGGTTTTCACCTGTGCACTTCCCTATATTACCTCACTTCCCTTGCACTCCCTTGCCGGATCTTGTTGCCTTAGTGCCAGTGAAAGCGTTCCTTGTGTGTTCCTTGCCTGTGTTTCCAGACCTTCTGCCGTTGCCCCTGACTACGATCCTTGCTGCCTGCCCCGACCTTCTGCTACGTCCGACCTTGCTTCTGCCTACTCCCTTGTACCGCGCCTATCTTCAGCAGCCAGAGAGGTGAGCCGTTGCTAGTGGATACGACCTGGTCACTACCGCCGCAGCAAGACCATCCCGCTTTGCGGCGGGCTCTGGTGAAAACCAGTAGTGGCTTAGAACCGGTCCACTAGCACGGTCCACGCCAATCCCTCTCTGGCACAGAGGGTCCACTACCTGCCAGCCGGCATCGTGACAGTAGATCCGGCCATGGATCCCGCTGAAGTTCCTCTGCCAGTTGTCGCTGATCTCACCACGGTGGTCGCCCAGCAGTCACAACAGATTGCGCAACAAGGCCAACAGCTGTCTCAACTGACCGTTATGCTACAACAGTTGCTACCACAGCTTCAGCAGTCATCTCCTCCGCCAGCTCCTGCACCTCCTCCGCAGCGAGTGGCCGCTCCTGGGATACGCTTATCCTTGCCGGATAAATTTGATGGGGACTCTAAGTTTTGCCGTGGCTTCCTTTCCCAATGTTCCCTGCATCTGGAGATGATGTCGGACCTGTTTCCCACTGAAAGGTCTAAGGTGGCTTTCGTAGTCAGTCTTCTGTCCGGAAAAGCCCTGTCATGGGCCACACCGCTCTGGGACCGCAATGACCCCGTCACTGCCTCTGCCTTCTCCTTCTCTACAGTGGCCTTCTTGGACTCTGGTTCTGCAGGAAATTTTATTTTGGCCTCTCTCGTCAACAGGTTCAACATCCCAGTGACCAGTCTCGCCAGACCCCTCTACATCAATTGCGTAAATAATGAAAGATTGGACTGTACCATACGTTTCCGCACGGAGCCCCTTCTTATGAGCATCGGATCTCATCATGAGAGGATTGAACTTTTGGTCCTCCCCAACTGCACCTCGGAGATTCTCCTTGGACTTCCCTGGCTTCAACTTCATTCCCCAACCCTGGATTGGTCCACTGGGGAGATCAAGAGTTGGGGGTCCTCTTGTTCCAGGAACTGTCTAAAACCGGTTCCCAGTAACCCTTGCCGTGACTCTGTGGTTCCTCCAGTAACCGGTCTCCCTAAGGCCTATATGGACTTCGCGGATGTTTTCTGCAAAAAACAAGCTGAGACTCTACCTCCTCACAGGCCTTATGATTGCCCTATCGACCTCCTCCCGGGTACTACTCCACCCCGGGGCAGAATTTATCCTCTCTCTGCCCCAGAGACTCTTGCCATGTCCGAATACGTCCAGGAGAATCTAAAAAAGGGCTTTATCCGTAAATCCTCCTCTCCTGCCGGAGCCGGATTTTTCTTTGTGTCTAAAAAAGATGGCTCCCTTCGTCCTTGCATTGACTACCGCGGTCTTAATAAAATCACGGTTAAGAACCGCTACCCCTTACCCCTCATCTCTGAACTCTTTGATCGCCTCCAAGGTGCCCACATCTTCACTAAATTGGACTTAAGAGGCGCCTATAACCTCATCCGCATCAGAGAGGGGGACGAGTGGAAAACGGCATTTAACACCAGAGATGGACACTTTGAGTATCTGGTCATGCCCTTTGGACTGTGCAATGCCCCTGCCGTCTTCCAAGACTTTGTCAATGAAATCTTTCGTGATCTATTATACTCCTGTGTTGTGGTATATCTGGACGATATCCTAATTTTTTCTGCCAATCTAGAAGAACACCGCCAGCATGTCCGTATGGTTCTTCAGAGACTTCGTGACAACCAACTCTATGCCAAAATTGAGAAATGTCTGTTTGAATGCCAATCTCTTCCTTTTCTAGGATATTTGGTCTCTGGCCAGGGACTACAGATGGATCCAGACAAACTCTCTGCCGTCTTAAATTGGCCACGCCCCTCCGGACTCCGTGCTATCCAACGCTTTTTGGGGTTCGCCAATTATTACAGGCAATTTATTCCACATTTTTCTACCATTGTGGCTCCTATCGTGGCTTTAACCAAGAAAAATGCTGATCCCAAGTCCTGGCCTCCTCAAGCAGAAGACTCCTTTAAACGACTCAAGTCTGCCTTTTCTTCGGCTCCCGTGCTCTCCAGACCTGACCCTTCCAAACCCTTCCTATTGGAGGTTGATGCCTCCTCAGTAGGAGCTGGAGCTGTCCTTCTACAAAAAAATCCTTCCGGGCATGCTGTCACTTGTGGTTTTTTCTCTAGGACCTTCTCTCCAGCGGAGAGGAACTACTCCATCGGGGATCGAGAGCTTCTAGCCATTAAATTAGCACTTGAGGAATGGAGGCATCTGCTGGAGGGATCAAGATTTCCTGTTATTATCTACACCGACCACAAGAACCTCTCCTACCTCCAGTCGGCCCAACGGCTGAATCCTCGCCAGGCCCGGTGGTCTCTGTTCTTTGCCCGATTTAATTTTGAGATTCACTTTCGTCCTGCCGATAAGAACATTAGGGCCGATGCTCTCTCTCGTTCCTCGGATGCCTCAGAAGTTGATCTCCCTCCGCAACACATCATTCCACCTGACTGCCTGATCTCCACTTCTCCTGCCTCCATCAGGCAGACCCCTCCAGGAAAGACCTTTGTTTCTCCACGCCAACGCCTCGGAATCCTCAAATGGGGTCACTCCTCCCATCTCGCAGGTCATGCGGGCATCAAGAAATCTGTGCAACTCATCTCCCGCTTCTATTGGTGGCCGACTCTGGAGACGGATGTTGGGGACTTTGTGCGAGCCTGCACTATCTGTGCCCGGGATAAGACTCCTCGCCAGAAGCCCGCTGGTTTTCTTCATCCTCTGCCTGTCCCCGAACAGCCTTGGTCCCTGATTGGTATGGATTTTATTACTGATTTACCCCCTTCCCGTGGCAACACCGTTATTTGGGTGGTCGTTGATCGATTCTCCAAAATGGCACATTTCATCCCTCTTCCTGGTCTTCCTTCTGCGCCTCAGTTGGCCAAACAATTTTTTCTACACATTTTTCGTCTTCACGGGTTGCCTACGCAGATTGTCTCGGATAGAGGGGTCCAATTCGTGTCTAAATTCTGGAGGGCTCTCTGTAAACAACTCAAGATTAAATTAAATTTTTCCTCTGCATATCATCCCCAGTCCAATGGACAAGTAGAAAGAATTAACCAGATCCTGGGTGATTATTTGCGACATTTTGTTTCCTCCCGCCAGGATGACTGGGCAGATCTCCTTCCATGGGCCGAATTTTCGTATAACTTCAGGGTCTCTGAATCTTCCTCCAAATCCCCATTTTTCGTGGTGTACGGCCGTCACCCTCTTCCCCCCCTCCCTACCCCCTTGCCCTCTGGTCTGCCCGCTGTGGATGAAATTTCTCGTGACCTTTCCATTATATGGAGAGAGACCCAAAATTCTCTCTTACAGGCTTCTTCACGCATGAAGAGGTTCGCGGATAAGAAAAGAAGAGCTCCTCCCGTTTTTTCCCCTGGAGACAAGGTATGGCTCTCCGCTAAATATGTCCGCTTCCGTGTCCCTAGCTACAAGTTGGGACCACGCTATCTTGGTCCTTTCAAAATTTTGTGTCAAATTAATCCTGTCTCTTATAAACTTCTTCTTCCTCCTTCTCTTCGTATCCCTAATGCCTTTCACGTCTCTCTTCTCAAACCACTCATCCTCAACCGTTTTTCTCCCAAATCTGTTCCTCTCACTCCTGTTTCCGGCTCCTCGGACGTCTTCTCGGTCAAGGAAATTTTGGCTGCCAAAAAGGTCAGAGGAAAAAATTTTTTTTTAGTAGACTGGGAGGGTTGTGGTCCTGAAGAGAGATCCTGGGAACCTGAGGACAACATCCTTGACAAAAGTCTGCTCCTCAGGTTCTCAGGCTCCAAGAAGAGGGGGAGACCCAAGGGGGGGGGGTACTGTTACGCCGAGCGCTCCGGGTCCCCGCTCCTCCCCGGAGCGCTCGCTTCACTCCCTTCGCTGCAGCGCTCCGGTCACGTCCTCTGACCCGGGGCGCTGCGATCCTGCTGCCAGCCGGGATGCGATTCGCGATGCGGGTAGCGCCCGCTCGCGATGCGCACCCCGGCTCCCCTACCTGACCCGCTCCCCGTCTGTTCTGTCCCGGCGCGCGCGGCCCCGCTCCCTAGGGCGCGCGCGCGCCGGGTCTCTGCGATTTAAAGGGCCACTGCGCCGCTGATTGGCGCAGTGGTTCCAATTAGGGTTTTCACCTGTGCACTTCCCTATATTACCTCACTTCCCTTGCACTCCCTTGCCGGATCTTGTTGCCTTAGTGCCAGTGAAAGCGTTCCTTGTGTGTTCCTTGCCTGTGTTTCCAGACCTTCTGCCGTTGCCCCTGACTACGATCCTTGCTGCCTGCCCCGACCTTCTGCTACGTCCGACCTTGCTTCTGCCTACTCCCTTGTACCGCGCCTATCTTCAGCAGCCAGAGAGGTGAGCCGTTGCTAGTGGATACGACCTGGTCACTACCGCCGCAGCAAGACCATCCCGCTTTGCGGCGGGCTCTGGTGAAAACCAGTAGTGGCTTAGAACCGGTCCACTAGCACGGTCCACGCCAATCCCTCTCTGGCACAGAGGGTCCACTACCTGCCAGCCGGCATCGTGACATGTGTTATCTTAAACTTCTTTCCCAGTAGTAGCACACGCATACTAACTCAAAAATCACAATAAACATTAAATTGGTAACGTCATGTATGGTTATAAACAAAAACCTTTTCCAATATCAGAAAGAGTAATAGATAAATTTAGGTGCACTACTGGAGTAGATGTAAACAGTGACACATGGCTAACTCTCAAACTGAACAGCCGCAGCTCCTCCCCGCTGGTCCTCCGCAGTCACACCTCCAGTGCCAGCCGGGAGGAATTAAAAATTCCCCCTGTGTTGCCGAGGGGAAGGATTTCTTGCCTGGACCAAACCGGAAGTCCTCCGGGCGCAGCAAGAAACAAAAGTACCGGCAGCTGCGCCTGCGTTGTTATAGCAAACCTCTGCTGCATCGGGACAAAGGCCCGGGCAGTACAGCAGTCAGCAAGCTGACGCAGCACTCTGCAACTAGTCTTAAAGGGCCAGCATACCCTAACTGCCCAGCAGCGACAGTGCACCCCATCCAGCCTACAGGACAGTGCACCCAAAGTCTACAGGTCAGCGCACTCAAGCAAGTCTCTTAAAGGGCCAGTGCAGCCAATCAAGTCTGCAAGATGTCAGCGCCCATTATGTCAGCACCCAGTCCACCACCTGACCCACAGGATGAAGGTGCTACTGTGACCCCGCCAAGGGGGGGTCACCACAGTCTGCAAGGAGAATGTTGCCCTCTTCACCTCCAGTTCCATGTTACAGTCTGGGAGCTCCTTTAGCAGCACCTGTCTTCCTGGGGAACCCCGTGCTCCGTACCTATAATGGGGATCCTTTCACCCTTCGAGACTTCAAGGAGAAGATACAGAATCTCTTTGTTTTTTATTCTTTCCCCCCTAACCAGCAGGTACAGTTACTTACGGGACAGCTACAGGGATCAGCATTGGAAGAGGTCCGCACCTGGCCAGCCTCCGACAAGGCCACAGTGGAGCAGATTTTTGAGGCACTATATCAAGTGTTCGAGTCCCACTCCCCATCTGAGGTATGCCTACGCCTCTACGAAAGATGGCAGAAACCAGGTGAGACCCTTCGGGCCTATGCTGTAGCTTTGCAAAATGCATTAGAGACTGTCCAGAAGTTAGACGGCATTACGCCCAAGCAGTGTAACAAAGTGCTCATGGACAGATTTATAGATGGGGCACAAAATAAATGGGACAAGGCCCAACTTAGAATGCTGGCGGTGCAGAACCCTAACATGTCTTTCCCTGCCTTTAAAAGATTGGCCATGCAAGTCATTGAGTCAGGGCCCGAGGCAGAAGAAGCTAGTGCCCCTTCCACTGAAACATCAGGAGCATCAGCTAGGCCAGTACCACCATCACTGCCTGCTCCTGCACCCATTACCTGCCCCTACAATCCCTGCGACCTTAGACTTACAAAGTGTACGACAGTGGTAAATATGAGAGTAAAAATGTTTCAGGTTTTCGGCGCAATCCACCAAGGATGGGTCAGAGTTTCTTCAAAGGAATTTTATTTGCCAAAGAAACCAAGTTTCTTTGGCAAATAAAATTCCTTTGAAGAAACTCTGACCCATCCTTGGTGGATTGCGCCGAAAACCTGAAAATTTTTTACTCTCATATTTACCACTGTACCTACCGGCCAGGAGCACTCCTAGATCCGGGACCAGGAGGCTGCACCACCTGCATGATCACCCAAGCGCATTTGTAGTTGTGTCTTTATACACAACTAAGCAAGGTGAGTGGTTCACTAACACCCACTGCACACCACTTGCTTGATAACACACTGTGTATCAAGCGATACTTGTCCCATGAGGAGCTCTGCCATTTTTTCCTCTCCAGACATACGCCAAAGTGTACGACAGGACATTGAGCAGTTAGCTAAGGCCGTTAAAGAACTTGCGAGCAGGTCCAGCCCACCTAATCAAGAGACACCTCAACCCAGAAAACCTGCTCCCCGTCCCGCCAATCCACCTAATTACCCCACTATTAGGCCTCCAGGGACTCAGATTCCCTTCTGCAACCATTGCAATAAAGCCGGGCATTGGAAAAGTCAGTGTTGGGATTTAAACGGGAATCCCCCTGAGGTCGAGAACCACCCCTAAGGAGCATCGTCACCAGGTCCAGATGCAACATACACCAAGTCAGGACTTTCCCTTTACGTCGCCCCCTGCCCCTATGTAAAGGTTATTGTGGAGGGGGTGCAGTTAGAGGCCCTCATTGATACAGGTTCCCAGGTGTCGACAATACCTAAGGATGTTTTTTTTATAGATACTGGGGGCCCGAATTGTTATGTGAACCTGATTATGTGGACTTTAAAGTGATGGCAGGGAACGGGAAACCAGTACCCAGGCATGGGTACTGGAAGCCCACCATTCAAGTGGGAGAGTATGTCCTCCGAGGACAAGGTGTCATTGTAACAAATGTAATTGATAAAGGGGCAGCGGAGCTCATCTTAGGAATGAAAATAATGAGACATTGTTTTGAGGAGATAGTAGGGTCCTTGCATGCATCTCTCCTTCACATGTCACCCTCAGGCCAACGAGCTGCACAACACCACCTGAAGATGCTACAAGCAGAACAGAAATTCGTCAACCGCCAATGGGAAATCTGCCGAGTGAGGATTCAAGGTATACGGGTATCTGTGATCCTGCAGGCTCAGACTGAGACAATCATCCTGTGCCGAGCCCGACCAGGGGTGAAGAACCAGGATTATTAAGCATTGCTGGAGCTGGTCAAGCTAGAAGACTATGCCTTGGTCCGTGCAGCGAGGAGCCTCGTTACAGTGTCTAACGGAAGGGTCCCGGTCCGAGTAGTCAACTTGTCTGATGTTGCCACCCGGCTACCAAAGTATACTCCTGTTACTCAGCTATACCATCTGGGGCCCAAAGACATACTGACCAAATCGCAAGTAGCCCGACAGTGGACCGCGCAGACAGCCCATGGAGTCGACAGCAGCCATTTAGAACCATGATGGACCCAGCTGCAATTAGGGGATGAGAATACCCCAAGGGTTCAGGTTGTCAGAGTAATCCAAGTGGCCAAACAATACCATGAGGCCTTCAGCAAGCACCCCACCAATTTTGGCCGGACCACGATGATCCAGCATCGGATTCTAACAGATGATAGTCCTCCAATCAAGGAAAGGCATCGCCCAGTGGCCAATCAAAAAAATGCTGACCGAGATGAAGGAGGCTGATGTCATCTGGGAGAGCCAAAGTCCCTGGGCCGCCCTTTGGTCCTCGTTAAGAAAAAAGATGGGACCATCCGCTTCTGCGTGGACTACCGGAAGCTGAATAACGTCACTCACAAAGATGCCTACCCTCTACCTCAGATTGAAGAGTCTTTGACTGCCCTGGGATCAGCCGCATACTTCTCTACTTTGGACTTGACCAGTAGATATTGGCAAGTGCCTATGGCGGAAGAAGATCGGAAGAAGACGGCTTTTGTGACTCCGATGGGGTTATACGAGTTCAAGAGTATGCCCTTTGGGCTATGCAATGCCCCTGCCACCTTTCAACGCCTAATGGAGCAATGCCTAGGACATCTCAACTTCCAAAGTATGCTATTATATTTGGATGATGTCATAGTCTACTCCAAGACCTATCAAGAGCATCTGGACCATTTTAAGGAGGTGTTTCAAGTCCTGATCCAACATGAACAGAAAATCAAACCCTCTAAGTGTCATTTACTGAAGCCACGGATCCATTATCTTGGCCATGTTGTCAGCGCAGAGGGCATCCAGCCTGACCCAGGAAAAGTGAGCGTTGTCAAGGACTGACCTACCCCATGCATGGTGAAGGACATCAGGAGCTTCCTGGGATTCGCTGGCTACTACCCCCGTTTCATCCCTCACTTCGCACAGATTGCTGAACCCCTTACAGCTCTCCTCCAGGGTACCATAAAGTAAAACTATAACGGAAGACACCCTATCCAGTGGGCCGAGGAGCAAGAAACAGTGTTCCAGGCTTTGAAGTACCTGCTCACCGAGCTGCCTATCCTGGCGTATCCTGATTATGGTCAGCCCTTCAGGTTGTACACAGATGCCAGCTTCGAAGGCCTGGGTGCTGTTCTATCTCAGGTGCAAGAAGGCAAAGAAAGGGTGATAGCCTATGCCAGCAGACATCTCCGAGGAGCGGAGAAGAACGACTCCAATTACAGTTCCTTCAAGCTGGAGCTCCTCGCCTTGGTCTGGGCAGTGAACGAAAAGTTTAAGGATTATCTAGCAGCAACCCCTTTCACCGTATACACAGACAACAACCCGTTGGCGCATCTGAACATGGCCAAGATGGGAGCCATTGAGCAGCGTTGGGCCTCCAGGCTAGCCAACTACGATTTCAACATCAAATACAGAAGTGGCAAGTCCAATGTGAATGCGGATGTGTTATCTTGCATGGCCCCTGGCGAAGAACCACCTGTCGAGGATGAGTGGGAAGACGTGGAGATGCCCCCATTTTATCAGAGGTTTGTGAGTCAGCATGTCTTGACTACACAGGAAGGCGGTAAGCCCAGGTCCACAAGGGTTCCTCAGGACCTCTATACATGGAAGACTCTACAGGACGAAAGTCGAGTCATGGGGGATCTGTTGGACTAACTACGCCGGTCTCAGTGTGATTATGAGCTAAAGAGGTTGTGGCGACAAATAAACCGACTGTTTATACACAAAGGACTGCTGTACAGGAACTCGTTGGATCCAGTCTCTGGTGAGCTACTCCATCAGATCCTGATTCCCAAAAGAGATCCTGCAATGGTCCTAAATGCCTACCACGATCAGTTGGGACACTTTGGAATCCAAAAGACAGAGGCCACATCAGACAGCGGTTCTTTTGGTTTGGGATGCGAGGAGACATTGAAAAATGGTGAGGAGAATATACTGACCGTAACGTCACCAAGAAGAGCACCCCTTCATTCCCTCCAAACTGAAAGGCTCAACCAGCTGGTCGCCTTGGATCATGTCAAGTTATCCTCTACTCGGTCTGGATACACCTACGCCCTCACCATGGATGACCACAACTCCAAGTGGGTAGTGGTAGTGCCTGTCAAGGACCTCATGGCAAAGACTGCTGTGCAGATTTTCTATTCCAACTGGATCCACACCCTGGGATGCCCGGAGTCGGTCCTTACGGACCGGGGAACAGCCTTTGAAGCCCAACTGTACCAGGAATTGTGTCAGTTTCACGACTCCAAGAATCTCCGACTACGGCTTACCATCCCCAGGGGAATGGATTGTGTGAACGCATCAACCAAGTCTTCATACACATGCTGCGAGCAGCGTCGATATCCAAGCACGAAGAGTGGCCCTTGCTGTTGCCTGAACTGTTGGAGATATACAACAATACCATCCACTGCTCCACAGGGTACACTCCTTTCTTCTTAATGATGGGATGGCATGGGCAACTTCCAAAGGACCGAGCATTTGGATTACAAGCACCCTTCAACAACTCTCCGCAGGTCTCGCAAGACTGGATCTCCAAGAATCAGAGGAGGATTCATGAAGCTAAGGAGATTGCGGGGAAGAAGATAGGCGAAGCCAAAGAAAGACAGCAGAGAGATTACAACGCCATGCCTCTGCTAAGCCACTACAACTGGGGGACAGAGTTTGACTGTGGAAATTTCCCAGGACGCAGAAGCTGGATTAAATCTGGGAGACCGAACCCTATACTATAACCGCCATACCATACCCAGATTCAGATGTCTACGAGGTCCAGAAG
Organism: Hyla sarda; assembly: GCF_029499605.1. Classification (NCBI taxonomy): domain Eukaryota; kingdom Metazoa; phylum Chordata; class Amphibia; order Anura; family Hylidae; genus Hyla; species Hyla sarda. The sequence continues at coordinate 79,224,085 of NC_079195.1, read as the reverse complement.
ACTGGATTTGAGCCGCAGGTGGTTCATCGGAACAGAATCAAATTGTGCCTCAGAGAGCATCTACCGGAACCTCCTGCTCCCATAGCTGCTAGACCTTTGAGGGAATATGTGCCAGGAGAGGGAATCCATCCATCGATGGACATACCGATGTTCTCATCCAACCAGCCTGCAGTTTTCTGTGCAATGCCATATTCAGTTCCAGCACAACCATCTCTGGTTTTCTCACCTGCTGTATGCCTGTCTTCAGTGGCGACTGCTTCAAGTCGAGAACCAACCTCACCACTACACATGGGTCCCGCCAGTCCAGGGCCAAGCTCAACTCCTGACTCCAGCCCTGAAGCAACAAGAGTTTCAGAAGAAGAAGGCACTCTGTACAAATATACAGAGGATAGTCATGTGAACCACTGTCATGTGACACTACCCAGAGTGCCATGGGCACAGGAACTACAGGCTTAGCAACCAATGGGCTTTAGTCCAGCCCCCCCAGTATATAAGGGGCTGTAGTCTCTAAACTCTCTCTCTTGATTCCTGGATTCATAAGAAAGCACAATACATGTATCTAAATTCATGTAATCTAGGCCAAAGCCTAAAGAACCTGCAGCCACTTCAAAACGTGAGTTATTAAGCTCTATCTACAATTCTAGTGACTACTACTCAACTCAAGAATAATATTAGTAGCACAATGGCCTGCATAAATCATCTCAATACTACAAGTCCCAGCAAGTCTGTGAGGTATCCTGCATCCCGGTTGCCTCTAGAGAAACTGCATATTTGTAAAGAGAGTTCCATAAGAATTCCAAGTAAAAGTTCCAGTTCTTGCATTATTCCTGCTGTGGACATTCCTTTGTTAAAACTGTTTTATGGTTGGTTGACGGCGCTTACCATACCGGAATAACCACATCCTGGCGTCACGAATAATCAAGGGTTAATACCACCAGACCCTGCTACACCATTGCAACACCCTGTCACCACACTGTAATTGCCCACTGGTCCCTGGTATCTGTGCCCATACGGCACAGATAGCTTTAGTGTTGGGTCCAGTGCCATTGAGAAACCTTGGCGTTGGTGTGCGGGCTCAGGTATGTCCTTCATATAAGGATATACTGGCTAATGTCTCAATTTTCACATCAGTTTGAGGGTTAGCCAATGTCGTTGTTTACATCTACCACAGTAGTGCACCTAAATTTATGTATTACTCTGTATGTTACACATCCATACCTTTCATCTGGTGTAGGATGCCATTGTGGCACTTGTATCCGCCATTGTATGCATTTTATGCTGGGGATTGCCCTTGGCAATGGACCACAAGTGCAGAATCTGTTCACCCAGTATGTATGCACAACTGCATTTGGGGTTGAGCACCTCCTGCTCTTTGAGAACACATTTTTTCTTCTTGTTTTTCCAATATCAGAAAGGTAAGCCATGGAGGAGAACATGTGAACCTGCTTGGAAGGCAATATTCCCCTGCCTTTAATATAGCATGCCCAACAACAAACCCATATGTTAGGCAAAATGGTTACAATAAAACAATAAAGTGCAATTTTACTCCTTAGACTTATTTAAAATGGTATTCCAGGAATTTTATTTATTTGACTATGCTGCAGGGGCTGTAAAGTTAGTGTAGTTCACAATATAGTGTCTGTTCCTGTGTGTGACGGTTTTCTCACAATTCTTCTGTGATTTTCACCCCACAATTTATTTTTAACAGCATACAAAATGACTGTTGTCTCAGATTTTTCCCAGCTTGCAATGCGGCCGAGACCTGACATCACTAGTCAGCTGATGACAGGGAGCCTGTCTGCTTCAATGGGTGGAGGGATCAATTTGCAACGAATGCAACAGTTGGAGGCACCCTGATTGAAAACCACACTGATTTCAATGGATGCATCTCATTTATGTTTGAATGGGGGGGGTGGCTGATGTGTAGGAGGGAGGAAGATGGAATTGTGGGATTTGTAGTCAAAAAAAGAAAAGTCAAACAGGAAATACCAGTTAGCCACAGTGTTATGGTGACCTTACAACATAGCCGTTTAGCCCCAAGACAAGTGCTGATCCTTCCTAAGTATGTCCATTACTGTCTGCCATGTACATACTAAAATCACCTTATGGTGGATAACCCCTTTAAGCTACAATCCTATTTAGACAGAATGCAACTTAATTCTGGGTTAGAAAGAAACCGTTGTGCTAATTAAAGAGCCAGCATCGAAAGAATACCTCCTCTAAAGTGTGCATAGACAATAGGATGTCTATGCACATTTTATAGGGGACAATAGGATGTCTATGCACATTTTATAGGGGACAATAGGATGTCTATGCACATTTTATAAGGGACAATCATGCAATGCAGCTCCTTAAAGAGCTTGGGAGGAAAAATATTCCATAAGGGCACTGATTCCCTAAGAAATTAGGGCCACCAATTGAGTTTCAAAGATCTTTTGTGGCAGAGAGCAAGCATGAACAGAATGACTAACAAGGCAACATGTAACATGTAGAAGGATTTCCCACGCCACCCTGACCATGGTGTACATTTTTGCTGGGAATATGAAGTTTGTACCTTTTTTGCACCATTTAACAAAAGGCGCAGTTAACAAAACCCCATCAATATCATGCGCATACTCGAAATCAGTGGATTGCAACTCAAAATCAGCAGAAATGTGTAAACAAAAAGGCGCAAAAAAAAAAAGACACTATTGTCAAAATAGCGCCAAATGTAGACAGAAAAAAAGGTTTACACACACAATGATCAATGCCAGCCTTTAAGTTTTCACTAAATATTCAAATAGAATTATATGAGAATGATCCAAGGTTTACACTCCTTCAAATGTGGGCCTGGTGACGTACATTTAAAGGGGTTATCCAGAAACTTTTTTTTATAGATCAACTGGCTCCAGAAAGTTAAACAGATTTGTAAATTACTTCCATTAAAAAATCTTAATCTTTTCAGTACTTATGAGCTTCTGAAGTTAAGGTTGTTCTTTTCTGTCTAAGTGCTCTCTGATGACACGTGTCTCGGGAACCTCCCAGTTTAGAAGCAAATCCCCATAGCAAACCTCTTCTAAACTGGGCGGTTTCCGAGACACGTGTCATCAGAGAGCACTTAGACAGAAAAGAACAACCTTAACTTCAGAAGCTCATAAGTACTGAAAGGATTAAGATTTTTTAATAGAAGTAATTTACAAATCTGTTTAACTTTCTGGAGCCAGTTGATATATAAAAAAAAGTTTTTTCCTGGAATACCCCTTTAATGTTTTACATGATATTTTGAAAGGGTGGGAATCAATTTTACATCAACAATCTGGTGGGAATTTTACCTCAGCTTCTTGTTAATATAAAAATCATAGAATTGTTTTCTTTTTTTTTAAAGAAAAACATGTTACTCAGTTATTAAAAATATCAACATTACCGCTGTTCCCTACGAATGGCCCTTTAGCGTCTCTTATTGAGCCCTCTCGTGGTCTTAATCATGCACTACACTATGTCGGGTTCTACTCTTAAACCCCTGGCTGATCTGGCTGCAAGAGATTCTCCCACAAGCAGTACATTGTTGGAATATGCTCAGTTACGACACTTTGTGACCTCTCAAGGGGATAAAGAGGTATTCCAGGAATTTTTTATTTATTTGACTGTGCTAGAGGGGCTGTAAAGTTAGTGTAGTTCATAAGATAGTGTCTGTACCTGTGTGTGACGGTTTTCTCACAATTCTTCTGTGATTTTCACTCCAATATTTATTTTTATCAGCATACAAAATGACTGTTGTCTCAGATTTTTCCCAGCTTGCAATGCGGCCGAGACCTGACTCACTAGTCAGCTGATGACAGGCGGCCTGTCTGCTTCACTGGGTGCGAATGCTTTGTGGCAGAGAGATCAATCTGCAACTTATGCAACAGCTGTAGGCACCCTGATTGAAAACCACAGGTCTTTTGAATGGATGCAGCTCATTTATGTTTCAATGGGTGGGGTGGCTGATGTGTGGGATGGAGGAAAATGGAATTGTGTTATTTGTAGCCATCTTGCCAGCATAAGATGCCATCTATGTAAGTAATGCTTGTGTTCTTGAGATCAGAAGTTAATGAGCCATTAAAAGAGCTTGTTAATAGCTAACTCCTGAATACATTCCTGTTTTCTTTATCTTTCTACTGCGTGAACCTCTGTATGACAACTGGAGCCACAATGTCTATAAAGCCAGAAAGAATAAAATAAAGACAAAAAATATGAAAATAAAATACATTGAACCTCATGAAGAATCCGTAAATTAAGTCATCATGAGTTGACATACTATACCAGATCAGCTTTCTACAGCACAATAAAGATGCTAAAATGTGCCCTTGTATGTGAGTTTTATGTGAGCTTTATATGAGTTATCTGTCAGGAAGGGGGGTTCCTAGCTAAGTCCATTGCATGGGATTTAAAAATATAAACCTTCTCCAGTCCCCCAGTGTGATCATCTTTCTGAGCTGCAGCATGATGTGTTGGGCTCGGGAAGCACCTGAGTCTAATGTCATACTGCTGCTCAGTGAATTGCCTGGGTGCTTCCTGGGGCTGACACATCACGCTGGAGATGAGGAAGACAATCGCATTGATGAACCAAAACAGGGCACAGAAGGCACCGGTGGATTGGGGCAGGATGGGGGCCATTTTCCCTTTTCTCCATGCTGTAGTTGTGCCTGTCCCCCATGAGGTGGGTTCGGAAGAAAGAGCCCAGTAAGTATCGGGTCGTTTACCACCTCTAGCCTTTAGTGGGGGAGTCAGTGCATTGATATGGCGCTGTGCTCCATTTCTTATATATCTTTCGACGTGGCCTTAGCATGGGTGTGAAAATATGGAAGTGGTACCCTTCTTGCCAAGACAGACATTGAAGCGGCTTTCGATCTTCTGCCAGGATATCTGGAGAATTTTTACTTGTTGAGGTGTTATTGCATGTATTTTAAGTATTTTAGCACCACTTTGGAATGTATGATGTGGGCGCAATTCCAGGTGGCTTCTTTACTGCACTACTTGGACGAATTTTTGTTTTTGGGTTGGAGGGGTTCAGTGGTTTGTATAATCTTTTTGTGGATCAACTCAGGTGGGTTTTATTGGTACGGCTTTGGGTGAGTCGGTCATGTATCCAGTGTGGTATTTAAGGACTATACTGCAGTGCGCCCACACTTAGGTAGCCTTTTGTTGTCGATGTCTGGAAGTGATGCGTCTGAATCTCTGAAAGATTTAAAGTTTATATCCAGCCTCATGTTTTGTAGGGTATTACGGGGTCGGGAAGTTGTAGATTTCTTTGGTATTTTTTAGAATTTGCAGCCTATGTTTTTCACCCTGTTTAGTTTGGATCGTGGGCCATTCCTATGTTTCAGGGGTGGCTTACAGGAAGATGTGCGACTGGACAGGCGACAGCTGGGGTTTTTCTAAATGGAGGCCCAGGTTCGGTGGCATGGAAAAGGCGGCTTACTTTGGTCAGGTCTGTTCCTATTTGTTCAGTAATATGTTGAGACTGATAGGGCTCCTGATTGTACTGGTCGTGCATGCCAGGGGAATTGATCTTGGTGTGCGCATCTCCAGGTCGCTCATGTGGGACATTAAATGTGACCTCTTGAGGATTTTGTCTTCCTTTATAGGCATTCTGGTCATTTGGTCGGACATCAATGCTTGACTTGTTTGGCATCAGACGCGGTCAGCCCACAGTTTGAATTGGGCAAGGCCCAGGGTTAATGAGATAGTGGACTGGCTCGTAATGGGGTCTGGTGGTCCAGAATTTGGAGGTGGCATCTTCTGATTTTCTACGGTCTGATGGGGTTCCTCTGAACACCATCTGCATGGATTTATTGACCTTGTCTGAGCTGTTCAGTTGTGGAGGGATGGCCACGTGTAAGGGGCCACAAGCTGACACCTTGGCAGGAGCTGAAGGGAGATTTGGAGGCACATTAAGATAATGGAAGCTCTGATATAACAGCATTGGGAAGCTGGGATGGTACCCAGATGGTTGGGCTGAAGCCCTGCAGGTCAGAGAAGATTAGACTCTGATTAAGGTGCCCTTGGGTCAGATGCTAGTCTAGTAGGAGACCTGATGGGGTCGAGCTGCTTTTAAAATCCCTCCTGTTAGGGATAGTTACAGGATGGTTATTGCACTGTTAACTGATTACGTGGGTAATATTTACCTGGTTATTTATTAAAGATGTTTATATGGTATAACGATGAAGATTATCCAGCACAGGAACACATTAGGAAGGATTGATGCTTTATTGAATAAAATACGATGAAAACTAAGAACAGGACATCACAGGGTGGCACGTTTCGACCTCACGCAGGAGGCCTTACTCATACTGGAATAAGTAAGGCCTCCTGCGTGAGGCGGAAATGCGTCACCCTGTGATGTCCTGTTGTTGGTTTTCATCTGATTTTATTCAATACAGCACCGAACCTTCTTAAAGGGTTCCTGTGCTGGACAATCTTCTTCTTCTTTATATCTAAGAGTGTGGCATGATCCGCCCCAGTCTGTGCATTCAGGAGGCAAGAGGGTAAGCTGGCTAACACTTGCTACATAGTTTATATGGTATATACACTGTAGATTAATGTTTTTGTTATTTAATAAAATTGGACCAGCTTTGGCCTTTGCACCACAATTGGAGTCAGTGGTTTTTATAGGAAATAATGGGGAAAGTTATGGTTACAGTAGATATATATATATATATATATATATATATATATGCAATCCTCTAGTCATGAGCAAATCTTATCATTATAGTTTTAATCTGTGTGGTTTTGGCAAAAATGACTGACAAAAGTACTACTTCTACTACAGCTGAGAGGAACTGCTATATCATAGCCTGTTTGACTTTGGACTATTCCATATGTAAAGTGTCTTCACTTCACTTTCAGGATACATCCAAGCCTGCCGAGGTTTGCTAATAGCTGCTGTTAGCCTCGGATTTTTTGGTTCAATATTTGCTCTCATTGGAATGAAGTGCACCAAGATTGGAGGCACCGATGACATTAAAGCAAAGATCACCACTTCCTCTGGCTTGCTATTTATCTCTAGTGGTGAGTAAACCTTTACTGTATTACTGTTTACACTTATAACACGCAACCAAGGATGACGTATAGAAGATATCATGAAATGTGGCCCAGGATACGTCAACAAACACATACACATCCAGCATGGTATTCAAGATCTTGAGGTTTAGACTAAATAATTTATAAATCTGGGACAACCCATTTGACTTAAATGCTCACTAAACAAAAGTATAGTACATTTTTCATGGATACTTCATTGAAATAAAAAACATTACTAAAAGCTAATTTTGATTGTGTCTTCTGATGAATCTGCAAAAGATTCACAAAAGAATGAGGCCATCAATATTAGGTCAGCGGAGGTCCAACTACGATCACTTGTTTGAAAAGGCCAGGGTGGTCAGTCTCTTAAAAGTTTATATCTCCTGCAAGCCTGTTCATATTGGCAAATGATTCACTATTTGTAGGGTGGTGTAATGTACAGCAGCTTTGTCCAATGCACCTGACTGGGACAATGCTGTAGTATCTAGCTGTAATGGGATATGTGCTGCTTCTTCCAGCTCTCTCAAAAGTTTTTTTTATTTTTTTTACAGTGACATTGACATTTTAAGGATTAGTTAAAGTAACCAAAACTATGCTTTCTTTTCTTTAAATAGGACCTCGTATACTATAGGTTTAAATGTTGCATATGTAGACATACCGTATTTTTCGCCGTATACGTTGGTGCGTCTTATACACACCTATTGCGGTCCCTGCGGCCATCAACGGTCGGGACCCGCAGCTAATACAGGACATCACCGATCACGGTGATGCCCTGTATTAACCCTTCAGACGCGGCGATCAAAGCTGACCACTGCATCTGAAGCGAAAGTGACACTAACCTGGCTGCACCGGAAGGGACCTTACCTGCCTCCTTGGTGTCTGCTCCGTGCCGGGATCCCCTGCATGGCCGCCTTTGTCGTCATCACCTCGTTGCGCACGACACCCCGTCATCCAATAGGAGCGGCGTGCATAGCGACATGATGTCGGCGACGGAGAGCGAGGATACCGGGCAGCAGAGACGTTCTGGAGCGATGGGGACACCCCGGGGACGCGGTGACGGAGGGGGACATCCAGGGCAGCGGTGACGGGTCCGGAGCGGCGGGGACACGTGAGTATTACCTCCTATAACAGTGGTCTTCAACCTGCGGACCTCCTGATGTTGCAAAACTACAACTCCTGGCATGCCCGGACAGCCAACGGCTGTCCGGGCATGCTGGGAGTTGTAGTTTTGCAACATCTGGAGGTCCGCTGGTTGAAGATCACTGTGACTTATACTTTACATTGTATTCTAGATTTTCCTCATTTAAAATTGGCTGCGTCTTATATGCCGGAGCGTCCTATAGGGCGAAAAATACGGTACTTCATAATATGACGTATATCAAAGAAGCAACAAAAATCTGACCTGACAGAAATAATGCACGAGTAGACAGATCCTTATTCAGCCTTGGCAGATTAGCATAGAGGTAAAATAGAAGAAGCTATATAATATTCTCATCTGTTGTAGGTCTTTGTGCTATGTCTGGAGTGTCCCTTTATGCACACAAAATAACCTCAGAATTCTTCGATCCATCATTCCTGGAGCAAAAGTAAGCAATGAAGTATTAAAACAAAAAAAAACAGACAGTCAAACCATGGATGATATATCTTTCTGTATTTATTACTTATCGGTAATAGGTATGAGCTAGGAGCTGCGCTGTTCATCGGATGGGCGGGATCATCTCTTAGCGTCATCGGAGGTGCTATTCTCTGCCTCTCTTTAAATGATACCATTAAAAAAGACAGGTAGGAAAAAGAATTTTTATGTATTTTCAATGCCTCAATATTTTACATAAGCGTATGTTAGTACATCAAGAACCTTAGCAAACAAAAGATTCACTATTCTCCAAAAATGTTATTGCTCTGACACAGACAAGAATTAAAGGTGCCTATACACAATGGGGGAGATTTATCAAAACCTGTCCAGAGGAAAAGTTGCTTCTTTCATTTTCACAGGCCTCTTTAGAAATAAAAGAAGCAATCTGATTGGTTGCAATGGGAAACTCAGCAACTTTTCCTTTAGACAAGTTTTGATAAATCTCCCCCAATTAGGTGTAAGTCAGACAAACGTTTGGAGGGACCAGCCAATTACAGTGCTGGACTGGGGATGAAAACCAGCCATGGAAATATTTGCATAAAAACCCCACGTCATTGCGTCATTTGATTTGCCAGGATCCTGTAAGAGAACTATGTTGTGGCTGCATCCTGAAGTTAAAGGGATACTCCGCCCCTAGACATCTTATCCCCTATCCAAAGGATAGGGGATAAGATGTCAGATCGCCGCGGTGCCGCTGCTGGGGAGCCCCGGGATCTCGCTGCGGCACTGCGCTATCATTACAGCACAGAGCAAGTTTGCTCTGCACGTAATGACGGGCAATACAGGGGCCGGAGCATCGTTACGCCACGGCTCCGCCCGCCCCTTTCAATACAAGTCTATGGGAGGGGGTGCGGCGGTCGTCACGCCCCCTGCCATAGACTTGCATTAAGGGGACGGGCCGTGATGTCACGAGGGGCGGAGGCATGATATCACACGGCTCCGTTCCCTGTATCGCCCGTCATTACGCACAGAGCGAACTCGCTCTGTGCTGTAATGATAGTGGGGTGCCGCAGCGGGGATCCCAGGGCTCCCCAGCAGCGGCACCGCGGCGATCTGACATCTTATCCCCTATGCTTTGGATAGGGGATAAGATGTCTAGGGGCGGAGTACCCCTTTAAAGGACACAGCCGCAACATACAAGATGGGAACCTGGTAAATTATATACTAGGCCTCCGCAAACAATACCGCCTATGAGGGAAGCCTGGCCTTTGAATTGGCTTCCATTTAAAGGGGTATTCCAGGAAATGTTTTTATTTGACTATGCTACAGGGGCTGTAAAGTTAGTGTAGTTCATAATATGGTGTCTGTACCTGTGTGTGACGGTTTTCTCACAATTCTTCTGTGATTTTCACCCCAATATTTATTTTTACCAGCATACAAAATGACTGTTGTCTCCCAGCTTGCAATGCAACCAAGACCTGACATCACTAGTCAGCTGATTACAGGGAGCCTGTCTGCTTCAATGGGTGGAGGGATCGCTTGGTGGGAGAGAGATCAATCTGTAACTAATGCAACAGCTGTAGGCACCCTGATTGAAAACCACAGGTCTTTTGAATGGATGCAGCTCATTTATGTTTCAATGGGTGGGGTGGCTGATGTGTGGGACGGAGGAAAACGGAATTATGGGATTTGGAAGCAAAAAAGAAAAACTCAAAAAGGAAATACCAGTTCACAAAAAGCTAGCCAAAGTATTATGGTAATCTCACAACATAGCCATTTATCCCCAAGACAAGCGCAGATCCTTCCTAAGCATGTCCATTACTGCCTGCCAGGTATATAATAAAATCACCTTGTGGTGGATAACCCCTTTAATCGTGTTGCGGTCCTGATGCTGTGCCCTTTGACTCAAATTTTGAGTCAATGGCAACACCACAGACTCAATGTTAACCCATTAAGGACGCAGCCCTTTTTCACCTTAAGGACTGAGTCCTTTTTCGCAATTCTGACCTCCGTCGCTTTACGAATTAATAACTCGAAAATGCTTTTACCGAATATTCTGATTCTTAGATAGTTTTTTCGTGACATATTCTATTTTATTTTGGTGCTAAATTTTCGGTGAAAAATCCCCAAATTTCATGAAAATTTAGAAAATTTAGCATTTTTCTAATTTTGAAGCTCTCTACTTGTAAGGAAAATGGATATTCCAAATAAATTTTATTTTTATTCACAAATACAATATGTCCACTTTATGGTGGCATCATAAAATGGACATATTTTTGCTTTTTGAAAAAATTAGAGGGCTTCAAAGTAGAGCAGCAATTTTCAAAAATTTCATGAAAATTGCAAAATCTGAAGGGACAGATGTTACAGAACTACAACTCCCAGCATGCCTGGGCAGTCTAGGCATGCTGAGAGTTGTAGTTTGGCAACATCTGGAGGGCTACCGTTTGGGCACCACTGTAACAGTGGTCTCCAAACTGTGACCCTTCTGATGTTGCAAAACTACAACTCCCAGCATGCTGGGAGTTGCAGTTTGGCCTTCCTAGTGGTTGCCACAGTAAAGATCGCTTTACTTTCACTTTCATCCCCCCCCCCCCAACGTGGTTTCTCTACCTGAGCCAGGATCCAGCAGTCTCCAACGACGATCCGGGGTCCCCAGGCATCTTCTCCTCCAGGTACCGGCCTCCATCTTCTTCCCACGATCCCCTTGACATCCAGGGGTGGGCAGTTCTGACCAATGGCAGGGGATAGGAGGAGATCGCAGCACTGCGATCTCGCTTCCATCCCTCAGGATGGTCAGGGCTGTCCCTGACAGCTCCGATCATCCCTATTTTCCGGGTGATCGGGTCACCAGAGACCTGATCAGCCAGGAATAGCAGAAAATCGCATGTCTGAATTGACATGCGATTTTCTGCGATCGCCGACATGGGGGGGTCGGGGGGGGGGGGGGGGGTCGGGATGTGCCGGGATGCCTGCTGAATGATTTCAGCAGGCATTCTGGTCCGGTCCCCAACCGGCTAGCGGCGGGGACCGGAATTCCCACGGGAGTATGCATACGCCCCACGCCCTTAAGGACTCGGGATGCAGGGCGTATGCATACGCCCAGCGTCCTTAAAAGGTTAATAAATAGTAGTGCACCAAAAGTGCCCCGCTCACTTTAAACAAAAATAAATAAAAATATATTTATCGGTTTTTTTTTAGAGGATTTAATTACACAAACTGGACAGATGACTTAAAAAAAAGGTCTGCTGCTGACCCAAAACTACTAGTGGGATGTATTTGATTCCGAGAATGTTTTTTCGTGACATATTCTTTGTTAACATAGTGGAAAATTTTCGTCTATACTTGCATCATTTCTTGAAATTCCAAAATTTCATGAAAATTTTGAAAATTTTGCTTTTTTCTAACTTTGAAGCTTTCTGCTTTTAAGGAAAATAGACATTCCAAATACATTATATATTTATTCACATATGCAATATGTCTACTTGACATGTTTTTACTTTTGGAAGACATCAGAGGGCTTCAAAGTTCAGCAGCAATTTTCTAATTTTTCACAAAATTTTCAAAATCGGAATTTTTCAGGGACCAGTTCAGTTTTGAAGTGAATTTGAAGGGCCTTCACATTAGAATACCCCGTAAATTACCCCATTATAGAAAATGCACCCCTCAAAGTATTCAAAATGTTATACAGAAAGTTTGTTAACCCTTTAGGAATAGCAGCAAAGTGAAGGAGAAAATTCAACACCTTAATTTTTTCCACTCACATGTTCTTGTAAACCCAGTTTTTGAATTGGGGGTAATAGGAGAAAAAGCCCCCAAAAATGTGTCACCCAATTTCTCTTGAGTAAGGAAATACCTCATATGTTAATGTAAAGTGCTCTGTGGGAGCAGTAGAGGGCTCAAAAGGGAATTAGCGACAATGGGATTTTGGAGAAAGAATTTAGCTGAAATGGTTTTTGGGGGGCATGTTGCATTTAGGAAGCCCCTATGGTGCCAGAACAGCAAAAAAAAAAACAACATGGCATACTATTTTGGAAACTACACCCCTCAAGGAACATAACAAGGGGTACAGTGAGCTTTAACACCCCACAGGTGTTTGACGACTTTTCGTTAAATTCGGATGTATAAATGAATATTTTTTTCCACAAAAATGCTTTTTTCCCAAATTTTAAATTTTTGCAATGGGTAATAGGAGAAACTGCCCCCCAAAATTTGTAACCCCATTTCTTCTAAGTATTTAAATACCCCATGTGTGGACGTCAAGTGCTCTTCTGGCGCACTACAATGCTAAGAAGAGAAGGAGCGCCACTGAGCTTTTGGAGAGAGAGAAGTTGGTTAGAATAGAAGTCAGGGGCTTTGTGAGTTTACAAAGCTTCCCAGTGGACCCCCCCCCCCCCCACATGTGACCCCATTTCGGAAACTACACCCCTCAAAGAATTAAATAAGGGGTGCAGTGAGCATTTACTGGCATTTGACAGATCTTTGGAACAATGGGCTGTGCAAATGAAAAATAGCATTTTTCATTTTCACTGACCATTGTTCCAAAAATCTGTCAGAAACCTGTGGGGCGTAAATGCTCACTTATTACATTCCGTGAGGGGTGTAGTTTCCAAAATGGGATCATATGTGGGCAGGGGTGCATTGTTCTGGCACCATGGGGGCTTTGTAAACACATGTGGCCTTTAATTCGGACAAAATTTCTCTCCAAAAGCTAATGGTGCTCCTTCTCTTCTGAGCATTGTAATTTGCCCGCAGAGCACTTTACATCCACATATGGGGTATATTCTTACTCAGAAGAAATGGGGTTACAAATTTTGGCAACTATTTTTCCTATTTTCCTTTGTGAAAAAGAAAAATTTAAGGTAACACCAGCATTTTTAGTTACATTTTTTTTTCCCATCCAACTTTAATGAAAATTCGTTAAACACCTGTGGGGTGTTAAGACTCACTATACCCCTTGTTACATTCCGTTGTAGTTTCCAAAATGGGGTCACATGTGGGTATTTATTATTTAGCGTTTATGTCAGAGCCGCTGTAAAATCATTCACCCCTGTGTAAATCACCAATTTTGGCCTCAAATGTACATAGTGCGCTCTGACTCCTGAGCCTTGTTGTGCATCCGCAGAGCATTTTACACCACATATGGGGTATTTCCGTACTCAGGAGAAATTATGTTACAAATTTTGGGGGTCTTTTTTTCCTTTTACCTCTTGTGAAAATAAAAAGTATGGGGCAACACCAGCATGTTAGTGTAAACTATTATTATTTTTAGTTTTTTTACACTAACAGGCTGGTGTACACCCAAACTTTTCCTTTTCATAAGGGGTAAAAGGAGAAAAAGCCCCCCAAAATTTGTAATACAATTGATCCCGAGTACGGAAATACCCCATATGTGACCCAAACCTGTTTCCTTGAAATATGACAGGGCTTCGAAGTGAGAGGGCGCCATGCGCATTTGTGAACTAAATTAGGGAATGCATAGGGGTGGACATAGGGGTATTCAATGCCAGTGATTCCCAAACTGGGTGCCCTAGCTGTTGCTAAACTCCCAGCATGCCTGGACAGTCAATAGCTAACATTCACATTCACATGGGTGGGTGTTTACGGTGAGTTTCCTGCTAGGAGTTTGCGCTGTGGCGGAAAAAACTTGAAGCAGGAAACTCACTGTAAACTCCCGTCCATGTGAATGTACCCTGTACCTCCTGCTGTTGCAAAACTACAACTCCCAGCATGCACTGACAGACTGCATGCTGGGAGTTGTACTTTAGCAATTGTAGGAGGCACAATGGTTGGAAAACCTTCAGTAAGGTTCTGTTACCTAACTCAGTATTTTGCAACCAGTGTGCCTCCAGCTGTTGCAAAACTACAACTCCCAGCATGTACTGATCGCCGAAGGGCATGCTAGGAGATGTAGTTATGCAACAGCTGGAGGTACGCAATTACAACTCCCAGCATGGTGAGACAGCCTTTTGTGGTTCGTGCATGCTTGAAGTTGTAGTTTTGCAAGATTTAGAGAGCCAAGGTTTAGAAACCACCGCTCAGTGATCTCCAAATGGTAGCCCTCCAAGTATTGCAAAACTACAAATCCCAGCATGCCGAAACAGCAAACAGCTGTCTGGGTATGCTGGGGGTTATAGTTTTGCAACATCTGGAGGGCTACAGTTTAGAGACCACTCACCAATAACTCACCGGCTTCCGTAGTCTACACCAGGGAGCCATACCCCATCGCCGCTCGCCGCCGGTAAGGGACCGCCAGTCACAGCACAGTTCCCCAGTTCTGCCTGGACTACCGTGGGTGGGAAGAGCGGAGAAACCGAACTTTAAATCCCACCCCCGATCTGCTATTGGTCGGTCGCTTCTAACGACCATTAGCAGGAATAGGAGGCTGGCACCCCTGCTACCTCACTCCTATCCCTTCAGGGGGATTGGGAGTGTCTTGGACAGCCCGATCCGCCTTATTTTCTTGGTCACTGAAGACCCGTATGACCCGGTATCGCTGCAGATCGACGGTCTGAACTGACATGGGGGGGTCTCAGGACCCCCCAGAGGTTTGCACGGGGTGCCTGCTGAATGATTTCAACAGACATCCCGGTACGGTCCCTTACCGGTGAGCGGTGGAGACTGGAATCACCATGGGCGTACAAGTGTGCCCTGGGTCCTTAAGTACGGATCAGCTGTTTGAAGGAGTATCCACTTGAATAATAAAAGGTTACAGTCTGGAGCTGGCAGCAGCATGAGCAGACACTAGGGCTTCACAATCCCTAAGATTAAAAGATGAATTTTGAAATTTAAATTTGAAGCTTTATGGTAGCTAGTGCTACCATACATTTTTTTAGGCCCAGGCCCAGCAGCATCAGTAAACCATATATTGGCTGAATGACACAGCCTGGAGATGGCTAAAGCATGAGGAGAGACCGTACAGTGGCTGAATGAGACAGCCTGGATGTGGCAGCAACAGCATCAGGAGTCCTGAAAGTGACCCGGTGACAGAGTGGTGCGGTGGGTGGCAATACCAGTACCCATTGACGAAGGTGGGTGAAAAAAGGTCTGATGCGGAGGAATGTTTGTAACTGGGGAGCAGCGCCTTAAATCTGTTTGCCACTATCCATATTTGGCAAGTGTTGGTGTGGCACCATGGTCACTCTACTCTGATGCATCAGGCGTTGGTGGTTGGAAATCCTGGCTGATCCATGCCTGATTCATCTTCACAAAGGTCAGTCTCTCCACATTTTTCATGGACAGACAAGTTCTCCTTGGGGTGACTATGGCTCCCGCCACACTAAACATTCGCTCTGATGGCACACTACTGGCGGGGCAGGACAGCTTTTCCAAGGCATACTCTGCTAGTTGTGGCCACAAATCAAGTTTGGCTGCCCAGAAGTCCAGTGGATATTCAAGGTGTGTTGGCATGGGCATGTCAAGGTATGCCACCACCTGCTGGTTAAGGTCCTGCTCCAGGTGTACCTGCTGCTGATGAGGTGCTTCACTATGCGGGTGAAGAAAGCTACTCATTGGCTGCTGCTGATGGAGCTGGTACTGCTCCTGCCACCCCACCTTTCCCGCGCAGCCATGGCAGTGGAAGGTGAATGCAGGGGCCCCCTGATTCAGACCTGCGAGAGGATGGACGATGGCGCCAATAGGCATTGGCAAACTGACTACATAGGATGCCTCTGTAGTAGGTCACTTTGTCCTCCCTCTTTGTCCTCCCTCACCTCTCAGTGGGTGTAAAAAAGGCCCCTATTTTGTGGCTGCAGCGAGGGTCCAAGAAGGTGGAGATCCAGAAGTCGTCCCGCTGCCGAATGGTGACAATTTGGCTGTCACTACGCAAGGGAGCATACATTTTACCATTTGTGCAAGTGACTCGGAGGGACTCCCTGCCTCCACCTTCACTGCATATTGCCACGGTGTGTCTGGGTCCTCTGTGGACATGGTGGAGGATGAGGAGGCAGAGTCGCGCACTGTCACAGAACCAACAGCCTGAGAGCGTGGAGGAGGAAGTGGCGTGACCTGTCCAAGTTGGTGATGTGGCTGTGCAGGTACCACATTTACCCAGTGAGCCGTAAAAGACATGTATTGTCCCTGACCATAGTTACAGCTCCAGACGTCGGTGCTGCTGTGCACTTTGGTACACACCAACAGGCTCAAGGACTGGACTACATTCTCTTCCACAAAATTGTGCAGGGCTGGTGCTCCCTTCTTCGCAAAGAAATGACGGCTTGGTACTCTCCACCTCGGCTTGGCAAAAGCCGTCAGTTCTCTGAAAGGTGCAGAGTCCACCACTTGAAAAGAGAGGGACTGCAGCACCAGCAACTTGGACAGGAGCACATTCAGCTTCTGCGCCATTGGATGAGTGGGCGCATACTGTTGTCTCTTGGACATGGCTTCGCCGATGGATTGTTGGCAGAATGGCTGACTAAAAGTAGGAGGAGTAGGAGCATCTGGAGCGACAGAAGGAGGGTATGACAAACAGCTCCCTTCGGCTGAGGTGGTGGAGCCTTGGCTGGCTGAAAGTGGGAGCGGATGGCCACTGGGTGATGCAGCAGGCTGGACCACTACATCGGAGCCACAGTTCTCCCAGGCGAAGCATATTTTGACGCAGGGCCATTTTGCCAACATTGGGACCCTGGCCACGCTTCTCTTTCTGTCGACATATCTTGCATGTGGCTATGTGAATCTCCTCCGGATGCTAGATGAAAAACTTCCACACCGCCGAGTAGCTGATTTTCCACCAACAGTCTGCACTAATCGACTGCTACTACCGCCGTCTCAGGAACCCCTGTTCCACTACCTCCCGGGAAGGTTGGCTGCCGCAAAACAGGTGATCTCCCCCAGGCAGGTTTGGCTCCAGAATTTCCACTTCTGCCACCATGCTGACTGCCAACCATGCTACCACCTTGCTGGCTCAGCTGCTGCCTCACAGGCAACTCTCTTCTCCTGATGATGATAAAGCCCCTTCTGTACCCAGCTCCCAATTGCGATCTGCTTCATCATCATCATAATCAACAAGTGTCTGCACATCACTGATGTCTTCCTCAGGTTCCTCAACAGTGTCTGCTTCAGGACCCTGAACCCTGGCAACAACGCCTCTCACGTCACTCTCCTCATCACTACTCTCCACATCAATTGTAACACCATTTCTCCTCAGTAAGGAAATACCCATATGTGGATGTAAAGTGCTCTGCGGGCAAACTACAATGCTCAGAAGAGAAGGAGTGCCTTTGAGCTTTTAGAGAGAGAATTTGGTTGGAATAGAAGTCGGGGGCCACGTGCGTTTACAAAGCCCCCCGTGGTGCCAGAACAGTAGAATTCCCCACACGTGACCCCATTTTGGAAACTACACCCCTCACAGAATTTAATAAGGGTTGCAGTGAGCATTTCAACCCCACTGGCGTTTGACAGATCTTTGGAAAATTGCAAATTGTGGAAAGTTGCAGTAAAGCGATCTTTACTGTGGCAACCACTAGGAAGGCCGAACTGCAACTCCCAGCATGCCCAGACAGCCAAAGACTGTCTGGGCATGATGGGAGTTGTAGTTTTGCAACAACTGGAGGGTCACAGTTTGGAGACCACTGTTACAGTGGTGCCCAAACGGTAGCCCTCCAGATGTTTCCAAACTACTACTTTCAGCATGCCTAGACTGCCCAGGCATGCTGGGAGTTGTAGTTCTGTAACATCTGTCCCTTCAGATTTTGCAATTTTCATGAAAGATTGCTGCTCTACTTTGAAGCCCTCTAATTTTTTCAAAAAGTAAAAATATGTCCATTTTATGATGCCAACATAAAGTGGACATATTGTATTTGTGAATAAAAATTAAATTTCTTTGGAATATCTATTTTGCTTACAAGTAGAGAGCTTCAAAGTTAGAAAAATGCAAAATTTTCAAAATTTTCATGAAATTTGGGGATTTTTCACCAAAAAAGGATGCAAGTTACGACGAAAATTTACCACCAAAATAAAGTAGAATATGTCACGAGAAAACAATCTCAGAATCAGAATATTCGGTAAAAGCATTTTAGAGTTATTAATGCGTAAAGGGACGGTGGTCAGGATTGTGAAAAAGAACTCAGTCCTTAAGGTGAAAAGGGCTGCGTCCTTAAGGGGTTAAGTACCAGGGCGTCAGGGCATACCTGTACGCCCTGGGTCCTTAAGTGGTTAAGAAGGCCTGTGAAAAAGGAAAGAAGCAATCTGATTGGTTGCTATGGGCAACTGGGCAAGTTTTCTTCTGCACAGGTTTTGATAAATCTCCCCTAATGTGTCTGATCTTAAAGAAAAAAAACTGCTGCCTGAGGAGTCTGGTAGCAGTTTTCTCCCCTCTCTCCCTTTTTAACACACAAATGCTTAGTCAAGCAGAGATTGCATGAGTATGGTGGGAATGGTAGAGATTGCAACATTTCAGCCGACAACTATATCATGGGTATGGGCAAGTTTACTGTTATGACATATACGTGCTAGGGACTGGCAACCGCTTTCTGATTGAATGGATGGAAGGGAAAAAAAGAAATGTGTGTACAATTTCTATATACAATGCTTAATTTTTATTTTCAACAACTCTGAAGACAATTTTGTGTTTTTCAGACTAAGTTATCCATATAATGGAGTAAAGTCTGTAAGATCTGCCCATACGAGCCACCAAGATCAGAACAACAACCGCAATGGACAGAGAGGAATTCCAAAACACTTTGACAAGAATGCCTATGTCTGATTGATACGGCTACAAATAAGACATTTCCCTTGTCAGATGTACAGTATGTCTTACACTATCCTAGTTTTTCCCAAAGAGAAAATTATTTTTTATAAGATGTGAAATCCCATATTGACCTCTTTGTGCAACAATGGTACATTAAGCCATTACCTGACAAGGAGCAGCTCTACATGAAGAGACAAACATTCAGAATGCACAAAATATCTAATATCCTCACTGCTACACATCTACTTGTTCTGTATACGGAAGACTAAGATTATTTCATGAAGATATCACAAAGCTGTAAATGGCACCCAGCATATGAATAAATCAGTAGATAGGCAACAATACGCAACTTTATTATGAAGATAATAAATTACATATCTTCATTGTGAATAATTAAGACATACACCAGTCAGCCATAATATTGAGTATAGCAACAACAACTTTGACTGCTTATAAAGACATGGACTTCCTAAGATCTCTGAAGGTGTCTTGTGGTTTGTAGCATAAAAACAAGACAAGTCAGCAGCAGACCCTTTAAAGGGGTACTCCCGTGGATCAACTGGTGCCAGAAAGTTAAAGTTAAACAGATTTCTAAATGACTTCTATTAAAAAATCGTAATCCTTCCAGTACTTTTTAAAGGCTGTATACTAAAGAGAAATCAAAAAAAGAAATGCATTTCCTCTGATGTCATGACCACAGTGCTCTCTGCTGACCTCTGCTGTCCATTTTAGGAACTGTCCAGAGCATGAGAAAATGCCTATAGCAAACATATGCTGCTCTGGACAGTTCCTAAATTTTTCTATAGAAGTGATTTACAAATCTGTTTAACTTCCTGGCACCAGTTGATTTAAAAAAAAAAAGTTTTCCACGGGAGTACCCCTTTAAAGAGACAGACATTGCGATTTTCCAAACTTGCCGAAAAGCTTAGGATGCTGATGCTGCAGTGAGGGGCAGTGATTTATTTAAAGGGGTACTCTGGCCCTAAGACATCTTATCCCCTATCCAAAGGATAGGGTATAAGATGCCTGATCGTGGGGGTCCCGCTTCTGGGGACCCCCGCAATCTTTCATGCAGCACCATGCTATCATTAGCCTCCGGAGCGAAAATCGCTCTGGGTCTGATGAATCCCGATCACGGGGCCGGAGTATCATGACGTCACAGCTCTGCCCCCGTGTAACATCATGCTCCGCCCCCTCAATGCAAGCCTATCGGAGGGGGCATGGAGGCTGTCACATCCCCTCCCATAGGCTTGCACTGAGGGGGTGGAGCGTGACATCACACAGGGGCGGAGCCGTAACGTCACGATATTCTGGCCCTGTGATCATGATTTATCAGACCCAGAGCGATGTTTGCTCTGGAGGCTGATGATAGCGGGGTGCTTTATGAAAGATTGCGGGGGTCCCCAGTGGTGGGACCCCCGCGTTCAGGCATCTTCTCCCCTATCCTTTGGATAGGGGATAAGATGTCTTAGGGCCAGAGTACCCCTTTAAGGGGCATATACTGTGCATGGAGCTGCTCCATGTTTCTCCTTCTGCCAATGCTCTGCTTTACTATCTGTTACCTCTGTACTAACCTCTGGGTATAGGAATCTGTGTGAGCTTTAGAGATTTCAGGCAATAGGAATGTGTTCACTTACCATAGGTGGTGTGCATGCTAAATGCTGCAAGTCCTCCTTCCCCTCCCCCTGCCAATAAATAACCCTTTAGGAGTCCAAAGTTCTCTTCATTGTACTACAGCCTGTATACTGTATCATTATTTATATTTTACCCCCCCCCCCCTCCAATGTATTACTCATCCTGTGTTATAATCCAAGAATATAGGCTGGGATCTGAACTTATAAAGGGTAATTATTGTCAGGGGGAGGAGGGCTTGGAGCCTCCAGTTGGCAAAACAGGAGACAGGAGCTACCACTGATAACACCACCTATGGTCCAAGCTGGAGGGCTGGATCATCATTGGCACTCCTGGAGCACCTGCTCCGGGCCCCATGCCCGCAGGGGGCCCCCGTCACATTCGGGACATCCCTGTGTCCTGAAAAAACTTTTCAGAACACAAGGATTTCCCTGTTACCTCTCTGCGGCCCTGCGTTAACTTTAAAAACGCAGGGGCCGCCGGGAGGTAGCACACGCAGGGACGTCACTGACGTCCAGTGCGTGCGCCCATACAAGAGCAGAGCGGAGCAGTGAGGAGGACGCGCGCATGGTAAGTCACCAACGGCATGTCATCTTCAGTGCTCCGACCAACGTAGATCATGACCCTGGACCAGAGGAGCGGTGGTCGGAACACTGAAGTGGTGCAGTACACAGACATACAGCCTCCAGCCATAGACTGTATAGGATGTATCACAAACATTACATCGAAATACAAAATGCAAACATGGTTGTTGCAAGAACTGGTGCTAGCAACATAGTCAGGAAGTCAGATTTACTCATTTTTATACACGGTAAATTTAGATTATACTATATATACTATATATACTATGTACCCAGAGTTGCCCGCTTTTTCCTTCCTAATCCTTGTTGTGGAGGAAAATCAACAGAGGAAGCTTTTGACTTCATATCCCGTCCTCATATATTGTTGTCATTTCCCAACCCCATATCTCGTCCTCCTATCCCGACTTTATATCCCGACCTCCTATGCCAACCTCCTATACCGACCTGCTATCCCGTCCTTATATCCCGTCCTCCTATCTTGACCTCCCATCTCGACCTCCTATTCAGACTTCCTATCCTGTCCTCCTATCCCCTCCTTCTATCTCGACCTCCTATCTCGACCTCCTATCCCGAACTCCTATCCCGACCTCCTATCCCATCCTCCTATTTCATCCTCCTATCCCGCCCTCCTATCTCGACCTCCTATCCTTACCTCCTATCCTGACCTCATATCCCGACCTCCTATCCTGACCTCCTATCCCGACCTCCTATCCCGTCCTCCTATCCTGTCCTCCTATCTCGACCTCCTATCCGGTCCTCCTATCCCATCCTCGTATCCTGTCCTCATATCCCGTCCTCCTATCCCACCTCCTATCTCGACCTCCTATCCTGACCTCCTATCCCGCCCTCCTTTCCTGTCCTCATATCTCGACCTCCTATCTCGACCTCCTATCCCGACCTCCTATCCTGACCTCCTATCCCGACCTCCTATCCCGACCTCCTATCCCGACCTCCTATCCCATCCTCATATCCCATCCTCCTATCTCGACCTCCTATCTCGACCTCTTATCCCGACCTCATATCCCGTCCTCATATCCCAACCCGTAATATTTGTACCAGGTATTAAAATATCTCCAGCCGTACAGAAGTTATGTGAGAACATACATTTCTCATTGATTTGCATGGGACTTTAAACAAAAACCCCGACCCTCACAAATGGGGGTAGCTTAGGGTTAAATTAACTATCCTATATTTTAAGTGGACATATAAGTAACATGTGACCAAGTATTATCGAAATATCTCCAGCTGTTTGGAAGTTATACAGTGACATATTTCCCATAGACTTTTTGTATGGAACTTTAAACAAAAACCCTGACCCTGGCAAATGGGGGTGAGTAAAGGTTAAATTACCTATCCTATGTTTGTTGTTGACATATAAGTAACAGGTATATATATATATATATATATATATATATATATATTTTTTTTTTTTTTCATGTTAATATACACATACACACACACACACATTGGCCCTCATTTACGAAGAG
Organism: Hyla sarda; assembly: GCF_029499605.1. Lineage (NCBI taxonomy): Eukaryota > Metazoa > Chordata > Amphibia > Anura > Hylidae > Hyla > Hyla sarda. Next base: position 79,201,084 of record NC_079195.1, on the reverse strand, counting down.
TGGAGTGTAGGTTTCTTTGTGGGTTTTAATTCCCTACAATTTATTTTCCACGGTATTTACTAAGGTTTCCATACATTTTCCACTTTTCCTACATTTTCCATTCTATTACACATGCTCTGATCTGTCTGGTCTTCCTCAGCTCAAATCATTTTATGTGGAAACCTTAGTAAATATGTTGGGTTTTTGTGAAAATGTTGGGAACACGCCCCTTTCTGGGACCACGCCCCCTTTTCACGGCAACCATGTCCCTTTTTCAGGTTTCTTTAGCAAAATGGAGAATTAGTCAGGGTTTCTTCAATTCTGGCGCAAAATCTGGCGCAGACAGAATTTTTGGAGCAATGCGACAGAATCTGGCGCACAACCCGACAAAACATGTCGGGTTTGCAATAGTAAATGAGGGCCAATGAGTTTTATATATATATAGATAAGAATATGCCAGATAAAAGGGACTCAAGCTGTGTAATAAATATGTTGCATTTTTAGACAATCTAGTCTAAATTTACTTCACCTATTCAGTTTAGCAATTTGACTTAAATTTTGGTGCATGTTGCCAAGCCTGTTTTACAAAAGCCATGCAACTTTATCAAAGTGTAAAAAGTGTGTAAAATACATATTACATGTAGTGCACAGCATGTGCACCTAATTCTTTGGCACAGATTGTACAATAAATCTGGTGCATTTTAAGAATATATCTGCTCCAATGTTCTTACAGAGAATCTGTCATGAGGATCGACTCAATTAGGACTACTAAGTCAGAGTTCAATAAGAGTCACTTTAAATATGTGACAGGTGGTGATGAGCCAGACTGACTAGTGTGCAGTGTCTATTGCAGTAGCCCAGGTGACTTACAATATAATAAATGAGGCACCAAAGATGCAGTTGTCATTAGCTTCAGAATGTTAAATGGGTTGTCTAGGGACACAGAGCTTTTTATATATGACTGGGCCTGCTCATCACCACTTTCTGCTCCTAAGATGAGTAGCCACAGTAGCAGCCTGGTAAAGATTATGGGACTTGTAGTACCTATAGTTACTTGGACTCTAGACTTTAGGCTTAGTCCAAGTAACTAAAAACTTGTTCTGACTGGACCTGGGATAAGTGAAGACTGTTTACTGATTTGACTTTGACTCTTGACTGGGTACTTAGCTGACAGGGTTCCTGTAATAATGCTTACCACCCACATCTTTGTGGGGGCAGTCTGTGGAACCTTGAAAGGTCCCTCTCCCTCACCTACATTTCCTTGTGTGTAACAAGGATGTAACTGACTTGAGGGCATTCGACAGAGGAACCCTAGATGTTTGTCCATCACTGGACAGATACAGCCCTGAGGATTGCCCGTACCTTGATTCAGTTGCTATAGGGCTTGTCAGACTTGCTCTTGTCCCTAATAGTGTTGCTCGCGAATATTCGTAATGCAAATTTTTTTTTTTTTCACAGTACACATCACAGTGATCATCCCTCTCTGCTTCCAGCTTGTGTGGTGTAAAGAAGGCGCTAATACTACTGTGTGAGACTGGTATGCGAATTTTCGCATATGCAAAAATTTGCATATGCTAATTTTTGCATATGCGAATTTTCACTTGTGCTGATTTTGTATATGCTAATTTTCGCATATGTTAATTTTCGCATTAGCGAATTTTTCGCATATGCGAAAATAAACGCAAATATTAAGAATATGCGAATATTCGCGAATATATGACGAATATTCGTCCATATATTCACGAATATTCGCGAATTCTAATATGGCCTATGCCGCTCAACACTAGTCCCTAAAGCATAACTTGGGTTGTGGTTCCACTTTGGTAGTGAGATCCTCCAGTAAGAACTTTAGCTAGGTCCTCCATTCAAAGTATAAGGGCAGTGTTACGCCGAGCGCTCCGGGTCCCCGCTCCTCCCCGGAGCGCTCGCTTCACTCCCTCCGCTGCAGCGCTCCGGTCACGTCCTCTGACCCGGGGCGCTGCGATCCTGCTGCCAGCCGGGATGCGATTCGCGATGCGGGTAGCGCCCGCTCGCGATGCGCACCCCGGCTCCCCTACCTGACTCGCTCCCCGTCTGTTCTGTCCCGGCGCGCGCGGCCCCGCTCCCTAGGGCGCGCGCGCGCCGGGTCTCTGCGATTTAAAGGGCCACTGCGCCGCTGATTGGCGCAGTGGTTCCAATTAGGGTTTTCACCTGTGCACTTCCCTATATTACCTCACTTCCCTTGCACTCCCTTGCCGGATCTTGTTGCCTTAGTGCCAGTGAAAGCGTTCCTTGTGTGTTCCTTGCCTGTGTTTCCAGACCTTCTGCCGTTGCCCCTGACTACGATCCTTGCTGCCTGCCCCGACCTTCTGCTACGTCCGACCTTGCTTCTGCCTACTCCCTTGTACCGCGCCTATCTTCAGCAGCCAGAGAGGTGAGCCGTTGCTAGTGGATACGACCTGGTCACTACCGCCGCAGCAAGACCATCCCGCTTTGCGGCGGGCTCTGGTGAAAACCAGTAGTGGCTTAGAACCGGTCCACTAGCACGGTCCACGCCAATCCCTCTCTGGCACAGAGGGTCCACTACCTGCCAGCCGGCATCGTGACAGTAGATCCGGCCATGGATCCCGCTGAAGTTCCTCTGCCAGTTGTCGCTGACCTCACCACGGTGGTCGCCCAGCAGTCACAACAGATAGCGCAACAAGGCCAACAGCTGTCTCAACTGACCGTTATGCTACAACAGTTGCTACCACAGCTTCAGCAGTCATCTCCTCCGCCAGCTCCTGCACCTCCTCCGCAGCGAGTGGCCGCTCCTGGGATACGCTTATCCTTGCCGGATAAATTTGATGGGGACTCTAAGTTTTGCCGTGGCTTTCTTTCCCAATGTTCCCTGCATCTGGAGATGATGTCGGACCTGTTTCCCACTGAAAGGTCTAAGGTGGCTTTCGTAGTCAGTCTTCTGTCCGGAAAAGCCCTGTCATGGGCCACACCGCTCTGGGACCGCAATGACCCCGTCACTGCCTCTGTACACTCCTTCTTCTCGGAAATCCGAAGTGTCTTTGAGGAACCTGCCCGAGCCTCTTCTGCTGAGACTGCCCTGTTGAACCTGGTCCAGGGTAATTCTTCCGTTGGCGAGTATGCCGTACAATTCCGTACACTTGCTTCAGAATTGTCCTGGAATAATGAGGCCCTCTGCGCGACCTTCAAAAAAGGCCTATCCAGCAACATTAAAGATGTTCTGGCCGCACGAGAAATTCCTGCTAATCTACATGAACTTATTCACCTAGCCACTCGCATTGACAGGCGTTTTTCTGAAAGGCGTCAGGAACTCCGCCAAGATATGGACTCTGTTCGCACGAGGCGTTTCGTCTCCTCGGCTCCTCTCTCCTCTGGTCCCCTGCAATCTGTTCCTGTGCCTCCCGCCGTGGAGGCTATGCAGGTCGACCGGTCTCGCCTGACACCTCAAGAGAGGACACGACGCCGTATGGAGAACCTCTGCCTGTACTGTGCTAGTACCGAACACTTCCTGAGGGATTGTCCTATCCGTCCTCCCCGCCTGGAAAGACGTACGCTGACTCCGCACAAAGGTGAGACAGTCCTTGATGTCTACTCTGCTTCTCCACGTCTTACTGTGCCTGTGCGGATGTCTGCCTCTGCCTTCTCCTTCTCTACAGTGGCCTTCTTGGACTCTGGATCTGCAGGAAATTTTATTTTGGCCTCTCTCGTCAACAGGTTCAACATCCCAGTGACCAGTCTCGCCAGACCCCTCTACATCAATTGTGTAAATAATGAAAGATTGGACTGTACCATACGTTTCCGCACGGAGCCCCTTCTTATGAGCATCGGATCTCATCATGAGAGGATTGAACTTTTGGTCCTCCCCAATTGCACCTCGGAGATTCTCCTTGGACTTCCCTGGCTTCAACTTCATTCCCCAACCCTGGATTGGTCCACTGGGGAGATCAAGAGTTGGGGGTCCTCTTGTTCCAAGAACTGTCTAAAACCGGTTCCCAGTAACCCTTGCCGTAACTCTGTGGTTCCTCCAGTAACCGGTCTCCCTAAGGCCTATATGGACTTCGCGGATGTTTTCTGCAAAAAACAAGCTGAGACTCTACCTCCTCACAGGCCTTATGATTGCCCTATCGACCTCCTCCCGGGTACCACTCCACCCCGGGGCAGAATTTATCCTCTCTCTGCCCCAGAGACTCTTGCCATGTCCGAATACGTCCAGGAGAATCTAAAAAAGGGCTTTATCCGTAAATCCTCCTCTCCTGCCGGAGCCGGATTTTTCTTTGTGTCCAAAAAAGATGGCTCCCTACGTCCTTGCATTGACTACCGCGGTCTTAATAAAATCACGGTTAAGAACCGCTACCCCTTACCCCTCATCTCTGAACTCTTTGATCGCCTCCAAGGTGCCCACATCTTCACTAAATTGGACTTAAGAGGCGCCTATAACCTCATCCGCATCAGAGAGGGGGACGAGTGGAAAACGGCATTTAACACCAGAGATGGACACTTTGAGTATCTGGTCATGCCCTTTGGACTGTGCAATGCCCCTGCCGTCTTCCAAGACTTTGTCAATGAAATTTTTCGTGATCTGTTATACTCCTGTGTTGTGGTATATCTGGACGATATCCTAATTTTTTCTGCCAATCTAGAAGAACACCGCCAGCATGTCCGTATGGTTCTTCAGAGACTTCGTGACAACCAACTCTATGCCAAAATTGAGAAATGTCTGTTTGAATGCCAATCTCTTCCTTTTCTAGGATATTTGGTCTCTGGCCAGGGACTACAGATGGATCCAGACAAACTCTCTGCCGTCTTAAATTGGCCACGCCCCTCCGGACTCCGTGCTATCCAACGCTTTTTGGGGTTCGCCAATTATTACAGGCAATTTATTCCACATTTTTCTACCATTGTGGCTCCTATCGTGGCTTTAACCAAGAAAAATGCTGATCCCAAGTCCTGGCCTCCTCAAGCAGAAGACTCCTTTAAACGACTCAAGTCTGCCTTTTCTTCGGCTCCCGTGCTCTCCAGGCCTGACCCTTCCAAACCCTTCCTATTGGAGGTTGATGCCTCCTCAGTAGGAGCTGGAGCTGTTCTTCTACAAAAAAATCCTTCCGGGCATGCTGTCACTTGTGGTTTTTTCTCTAGGACCTTCTCTCCAGCGGAGAGGAACTACTCCATCGGGGATCGAGAGCTTCTAGCCATTAAATTGGCACTTGAGGAATGGAGGCATCTGCTGGAGGGATCAAGATTTCCTGTTATTATCTACACCGACCACAAGAACCTCTCCTACCTCCAGTCGGCCCAACGGCTGAATCCTCGCCAGGCCCGGTGGTCTCTGTTCTTTGCCCGATTTAATTTTGAGATTCACTTTCGTCCTGCCGATAAGAACATTAGGGCCGATGCTCTCTCTCGTTCCTCGGATGCCTCAGAAGTTGATCTCCCTCCGCAACACATCATTCCACCTGACTGCCTGATCTCCACTTCTCCTGCCTCCATCAGGCAGACTCCTCCAGGAAAGACCTTTGTTTCTCCACGCCAACGCCTCGGAATCCTCAAATGGGGTCACTCCTCCCATCTCGCAGGTCATGCGGGCATCAAGAAATCTGTGCAACTCATCTCCCGCTTCTATTGGTGGCCGACTCTGGAGACGGATGTTGGGGACTTTGTGCGAGCCTGCACTATCTGTGCCCGGGATAAGACTCCTCGCCAGAAGCCCGCTGGTTTTCTTCATCCTCTGCCTGTCCCCGAACAGCCTTGGTCTCTGATTGGTATGGATTTTATTACTGATTTACCCCCTTCCCGTGGCAACACCGTTATTTGGGTGGTCGTTGATCGATTCTCCAAAATGGCACATTTCATCCCTCTTCCTGGTCTTCCTTCTGCGCCTCAGTTGGCTAAACAATTTTTTGTACACATTTTTCGTCTTCACGGGTTGCCTACGCAGATTGTCTCGGATAGAGGGGTCCAATTCGTGTCTAAATTCTGGAGGGCTCTCTGTAAACAACTCAAGATTAAATTAAATTTTTCCTCTGCATATCATCCCCAGTCCAATGGACAAGTAGAAAGAATTAACCAGATCCTGGGTGATTATTTGCGACATTTTGTTTCCTCCCGCCAGGATGACTGGGCAGATCTCCTTCCATGGGCCGAATTTTCGTATAACTTCAGGGTCTCTGAATCTTCCTCCAAATCCCCATTTTTCGTGGTGTACGGCCGTCACCCTCTTCCCCCCCTCCCTACCCCCTTGCCCTCTGGTCTGCCCGCTGTGGATGAAATTTCTCGTGACCTTTCCATTATATGGAGAGAGACCCAAAATTCTCTCTTACAGGCTTCTTCACGCATGAAGAGGTTCGCGGATAAGAAAAGAAGAGCTCCCCCCGTTTTTTCCCCTGGAGACAAGGTATGGCTCTCCGCTAAATATGTCCGCTTCCGTGTCCCTAGCTACAAGTTGGGACCACGCTATCTTGGTCCTTTCAAAATTTTGTGTCAAATTAATCCTGTCTCTTATAAACTTCTTCTTCCTCCTTCTCTTCGTATCCCTAATGCCTTTCACGTCTCTCTTCTCAAACCACTCATCCTCAACCGTTTTTCTCCCAAATCTGTTCCTCCCACTCCTGTTTCCGGCTCCTCGGACGTCTTCTCGGTCAAGGAAATTTTGGCTGCCAAAAAGGTCAGAGGGAAAAATTTTTTTTTAGTAGACTGGGAGGGTTGTGGTCCTGAAGAGAGATCCTGGGAACCTGAGGACAACATCCTTGACAAAAGTCTGCTCCTCAGGTTCTCAGGCTCCAAGAAGAGGGGGAGACCCAAGGGGGGGGGTACTGTTACGCCGAGCGCTCCGGGTCCCCGCTCCTCCCCGGAGCGCTCGCTTCACTCCCTCCGCTGCAGCGCTCCGGTCACGTCCTCTGACCCGGGGCGCTGCGATCCTGCTGCCAGCCGGGATGCGATTCGCGATGCGGGTAGCGCCCGCTCGCGATGCGCACCCCGGCTCCCCTACCTGACTCGCTCCCCGTCTGTTCTGTCCCGGCGCGCGCGGCCCCGCTCCCTAGGGCGCGCGCGCGCCGGGTCTCTGCGATTTAAAGGGCCACTGCGCCGCTGATTGGCGCAGTGGTTCCAATTAGGGTTTTCACCTGTGCACTTCCCTATATTACCTCACTTCCCTTGCACTCCCTTGCCGGATCTTGTTGCCTTAGTGCCAGTGAAAGCGTTCCTTGTGTGTTCCTTGCCTGTGTTTCCAGACCTTCTGCCGTTGCCCCTGACTACGATCCTTGCTGCCTGCCCCGACCTTCTGCTACGTCCGACCTTGCTTCTGCCTACTCCCTTGTACCGCGCCTATCTTCAGCAGCCAGAGAGGTGAGCCGTTGCTAGTGGATACGACCTGGTCACTACCGCCGCAGCAAGACCATCCCGCTTTGCGGCGGGCTCTGGTGAAAACCAGTAGTGGCTTAGAACCGGTCCACTAGCACGGTCCACGCCAATCCCTCTCTGGCACAGAGGGTCCACTACCTGCCAGCCGGCATCGTGACAGGCAGGAAGCTGAAAAACAGCTTCTCACTAAAGATGTGGAGAACTGCAGACTGCAGGTGTGTCCGGACCTTCGGCAAAAGCCAGTCTAACTAAAACAATTAAGGTCTCCTCCCTGTCCCATTGGACTAGGGTGGAGGCAAGACTGACTTTCTCTGATAGGCTGCAGGAAGACATGTGGTTATTCATCAGCTCTTACAGTAGAAAACACTTAACCCTTGCATAGCAGTTAAAGGCCTAATAGGCAGAAAACACTGAAAAACAGAATAAAATATATTTTATGCCAGGACACAATAAGACTTCAACTTTGATCAGAAACAGAGTAAAAAAAAATGAAATACAGATGTTCCTGCTCGATGACACCACACTTGCTATTAGTAGAGTAAATAAAATATTCTTGTCTTGATTCTGCAAAATAGTCATTGGTTGTCCTAGGATAAGAATTTGTTGCAAGTAGAAACATAAAAACATATAATGTTGTGCAAGATTAGGAAATGCCGGCATTCTGCATCTACACAATAATCCTGCACCAGAACAGCCCTCCAAAGTTGTACTAAGCAATCAAAGGAAAGGCACTGGTCATATTTAAATGCACACAGACAAGCAAAAAATACTGAATCAAAATGTATCTAAAACCTGTATATATAAGAGAATACCTACAATTCCTGTGTACTGGATATGCCAAAGATAATACAACAGTACTGCCTGAGGAAGCCTAACAGTGAAACGTCGTAGGAGACCTGATCTGCTATGTGGGTATGCTGGTAGGGTGCCTTGCTTGCTCCTCTAGGATATGTGGGGGGTATTTTCTTTGTTGGTCTCACGTAATGTGACTGCCACGTGTGTTACCCAATTTGGGTCGGTGCTGTTGGTATGGTCGCATAATCCCCCAGTCTCAGCGGACCTAGCAATACTTTTTGTTTCCAAACTTCTTCTCAGTACTGTTGTATTATCTTTGGCATATCCAGTGCACAGTTGTACATAGGAATTGTATGTATTCTCTTATATACACAGGTTTTTACTAATGTATTTTTTGCCAGTATTTTATCTTACATCATTTAATTACATTCTTATCATCAACTGTGCAATATAGATAAATATACATTCTATATAGATTATGTGTGCATATAAATGTGACCATTGTTTTATATATATATATATATATATATATATATATACAGTACACCTACCTGAAGTGCAGTCAGGTTTAGTCTGACTGTTGCTGCCCTCTACTTTTTAATTTGTTTTCATGTACACTGCTCAAAAAAATAAAGGGAGCACTTAACCCCTTAAGGACCCAGCCAATTTTCAGTGTAGGACCCGGCCATTTTTTGCACATCTGACCACTGTCACTTTAAGCATTGATAACTCTGGGATGCTTTTACCTTTCATTCTGATTCCGAGATAGTTTTTTGTGACATATTCTACTTTATATTAGTGGTAAAATTTTGTTGATACTTGCATCATTTCTTGCTGATTTTTTTTTTTACTTTGAAGCTCTCTGCTTATAAAGAAAATGAATATTCCAAATAAATGATATATTGATTCACATATACAATATGTCTACTTTATGTTTGCATCATAAAGTTGACATGTTTTTACTTTTGGAAGACATCAGAGAGCTTCAAAGTATAGCAGCAATTTTGGTATTTTTCACAAAATGTTCAAAATCAAAATTTTTCAAGGACCAGTTCAGTTTTGAAGTGGATTTGAAGGGCCTTCTTATTAGAAATACCCCATAAATTACCCTATTATAAAAACTGCACCCCTTAAAGTATTCAAAATGACATTCAAAAGGTTTGTTAACCCTTTAGGTGTTTCACAGGAATATCAGCAAATTGAAGAAGAAAATGCTAAATCTTTTTTTTAACACTGGCATGTTCTTGTAGACCAAGTTTCTGAATTAGGGGTAATAGGAGAAAAAGCCCCCAAAATGTGTCACCCAATTTCTCTTGAGTAAGGAAATACCTCATATGTGGATGTTAAGTGCTCTGTGGGCGCAGTAGAGGGCTCAGAAGGGAATTAGCGACAATGGGATTTTGGAGACTGAGCTTTTCTGAAATGGTTTTTGGGGGGCATGTCGCATTTAGGAAGCCCCTATAGTGCCAGAACAGCAAAAAAAAAAAAAACACATGGCATACTATTTTGGAAACTACACCCCTCAAGGAACGTAACAAGGGGTACAGTGAGCCTTAACACCCAACAAGTGTTTCACGACTTTTCGTTAATGTTGGATGTGTAAATGATAATTATTTTTTTTTCACTAAAATGCTAGTTTTCCCCAAAATTTTACATTTTTACAAGGGGTAATGAAGATGCCCCCCAAAATTTGTAACCTCATCTCTTCTGAGAATGGAAACACCACATATGTGGACGTCAAGTGCACTGCGGGTGCACTACAATGCTCAGAAGGGAAGGAGTCACATTTGGCTTTTGCAAAGCCAATTGTGCTGAAATGGTTTTGGGGGGCATGTCCCATTTAGGTAGCCCCTATGGTGCCAGGACAGCAAAAGAAAAACAAAACACATGGTATACTATTTTGGAAACTAAACCCCTCAAGGAACCTAACAAGGGGTACAGTGAGCCTTAACACCCCACAGGTGTTTGACGACTGTTCATTAAAGTTGGATGTGTAAATTATTATTTTTTTCACTAAAATGCTGGTTTTCCCCCAAATTTTACATTTTTACAAGGGGCAATAGGAGAAAATGCCCCCCAAAATTTGTAACCCCATCTCTTCTGAGTATGGAAATACCTCATGTGTGGACGTCAAGTGCTCTGCTGGCGCACTACAATGCTCAGAAGTCACATTTGGCTTTTGGAAAGCAAATTTTGCTGAAATGGTTTTTGGGGGGCATGTCACATTTAGGAAGCCCCTATGGTGCCAGGACAGCAAAAAAAAAAAAAAAAAACACATGGCATACTATTTTGGAAACTACACCCCTCAAGGAACGTAAGAAGGGGTACAGTGAGCTTTAATACCCCACAGGTGTTTGACGACTTTTTGTTAAAGTTGGATGTGTAAATGATTATTTATTTTTTCAACTAAAATGCTGGTTTTCCCCCAAATTTTACATTTTTACAAGGGGTAATAGGAGAAAATGCTCCCAAAATTTGTAACCCCATCTCCTCTGAGTATGGAAATACCCCATGTGTGAACGTCAAGTGCACAGCATGCGCACTACAATGCTCAGAAGAGAAGGAGTCACATTTGCAAATTTTGCTGAAATGGGGGGGGGGGGGGGGGTAGCATATGGCATTTAGGAAGCCCCTATGGGGCCAGAACAGCAAAAAAAAACAAAAACACATGGCATACTATTTTGGAAAATACACCCATCAAGGAACGTAACGAGTGGTACAGTGAGCCTTAATACCTCACAGGTGTTTGATAAATGTTCATTAAGTGGGATGTGAAAAGGAAAAATTTTATTTTTTTTACACTAAAATGCTGGGGTTACCCCAAATTTTTCATTTTCACAAGTGGTAACAGGATAAAATGTCACTGTAAATTTGTAAGTACATTTCTTTGGAGTAAGGACATACCTCATGTGTGGACCTTAGGAGCTCTAAGGGTGCACACCGGTCTCTGAGGTGCAGGAGCACATTCAGGGGCCTTGAGCTTCTGCATTGCTGCCTATGGAGCCAGAACAGTGGGACCCCCCTCAATGGGCATTACATGAAATAACTTAAATGGGGTACAGTGGGATGCAAAATCAGAAAAAAAGGTTATGTTCCCAGAATGATGACCCAGAGCATAGACATTTCTTTGGGGTCCGCACAGCCCTCCATGTGCTTCCCAGAGGTAGCCTGACTGCCATTAGGTACTGAGATGAGATCCTCAGACCACTTGTGAGACCATATGCTGGTGCGGTTGGCCCTGGGTTCCTCCTAATGCAAGACAATGTTTGACATTATATGGTTGGAGAATGTCAGCAGTTTCTGCAAGAGGAAGGCATTGATGCTATGGACTGGCCTACCCGTTCCCCAGACCTGAATCCTGAGCACATATGGGACATCATGTCTCGCTCCATCCACCAATGCTACTTTGCACCACAGACTGCCCAGGAGTTGACGGATGCTTTAGTCCAGGTCTGGGAGGACATCTCTCAGGAGACCATCTGTCACCTCATCAGGAGCATGCCCAGGCATTGTAGGGAGGTCATACGGGCACATGGAGGTCACACACACTACTGAGCCTCATTTGGACTTGTTTTAAAGGACATTACATCAAAGTTGGATCAGCCTGGAATGAGAATCCATATCCAGACCTCCATGGGTTGATAAATTTGATTTCCATTGATCATTTTTGTGTGATTTTGTTGTCAGCACATTCAACTAGTGTTGTTCACGAATATTCGCAATTCGAAAATTCATCGCGAATATCGAAAGTAAGACGAAAGTATTTCATTCATTCAGATCTAGGATGTGTTTTCTTAGTGTTCCCTTTATTTTTTTTTGAGCAGAGTATTATTCTCAATAAAGTATTTCAATTGATTCTGTTGTACACACTGGACAATTTCTGTCACAGGTAGCGCTGTGGTCAGACTTGCTGACCGCAAGCGCACCCCTGTTTCTGCTTCCGATGTCACTGCGGTTTGCATCCCGCGATGCACGCATGTGACTGCCGGGTCACCCCTCACCTCCTTCCTGCTCAGTCCCCTCTGCTCTCCATATCTGCCGATGCACGCGTCCTCGCCTCCTAGGGCACACGCGCACCGGCTCTTTAAAATTTAGAAGGTCCAGCACACCATTGATTGGTGTGAGTCTGTTTTGACCCTATATAACCCCGCACTTCATTCGAATTTTGCCGGATCTTTGTGCCATTAAAACGTCTACTTCTGGCTTACCTTGCCGTGTATTGGACCCCTTGCTATGTGACCTGACCTTGCTCCTGTGCCGCCTGCCTTCCGACCTCTTGCTACATAACCTGACCTTGCTTCAGTGCCGCCAGCCCAGACCTCCTGCATGTCCTGACTTTGTGTGTGCCTCACCCTTCCAGTGCCACGTTATACCTCGGCTGCCTGTGGGGACTAGTCATATCAGGGTTAGCGACCTGGGTGCCGCCCGCTGCAGCAAGTCCATCCCGCTTTTTGACGTGCTCTGGTGAAAACCAGCGGTACCTTAGACTCCGCTCCCTGGTATGGCCCAGGCCATCATCCTCACAGGTTCAGTGATTCAACTTCACCACAGCCATAACAGTAAGATACGGCCATGGATCCCACCTCGAACCTCTGCCGGATATTTTTTACCTCACTTCCATTCTGGCCCAGCAGTCCCAGCAAATTGCGCAACAAAGCGCAGCATGAATCAACTGTCCACAATGATGCCACAGCTCCTCACTGTTCAGTAGCAGCAACTACAGCAGCAGCAACAACAGCAGCAACAGCTGCAACCTGCTCCAATGGTTCCTCCAGTGTCTGCAGCATCCGTCGGTCCCAAACTTTGTTTATCCCTGCTGACAAATTATTAAGGGGACCCTAAATTGTGCAGGGTATTCGTGACCCAGTGCTCCATGCTTGTTGAACTAATGACCGATCAGTTCCAGATGGAGTGTGCCAAGGTGGCCTTTGTGGTTAATCACCTCTCTGGTACGATTCTGACCTGGGCCACTCCTCTCGATGACAGAAGTGACTGAGAGACTACTAACTTGCAAGCTTTCCTCTCGGAATTCCGCAGCATCTTTGAAGAACCTGCCCAGTGTTCCTCAGTCGAGATTGTGCTTCTGAACCTCCGCCAAGAGGATTCTTCTGTTGGGGAGTACGCGGTCAAATTTCGCACCCTGGCTTCTGAACTTGACTGGAATAATGCAGCCCTTTGTACCACCTTCAAAAAAGAAAGGTGTTTCCTGCAGGGTCAAAGATGCTTTGGCCGCACGAGATCCTCCTTCTACTCTGAGTGAACTCATTCTCCTGTCCACTCGTATTGATGTGCGCTTCGCCGAGAGGCAAGAGGACCTTTGTTTGAGCTCATATTCTGTTTTCCTCGCCTGGCACCGGTCTTCTAGCGAACACCTCTTTCACCTGCCTTACCTCCTGCTGAAGTAGTTATGCAAATGGACCACTCTCACCTGTCACAGCATGAGAGGTCCCGCCGACGTGTGGAAAACCTTTGCCTCTATTGTGCCAATCTGGAACATTTCCTCAGAGACTGTTCTCTTCATCCTTCTCATCCCTAGGTGAGAATATCACTTCTCCTCATTTATCTATGCTGGTCCAAATCTTCACCTTTTCTGGGACTTCGTTTCATGCTTCTGCTTTCTTGGACTCTGGTTCAGCAGGAAATTTCATCAATACATCCCTGGTCCACAAGCATTGTCTACTAGTGACACGGCTCCGCAAATCACTATTCATTTCCTCCATCAATGGTGAAAGTTTGAACCTCACGGTACAATACCGCACGGATCCTGTGACGATGCGCGTGGGAGTTTTACACAAAGAGAAGATCATGTTCTAATTGCTTCCTTTTTGTACTTCTGTGGTTCTCTTGGGTTTACTTCGGTTGCAATTTTACGCAACAGTTCTCAGTTGGCAAACTGGTGAAGTCTCTTGCTGGGGTCAAGGCTGTCAGAATCTCTGCCTGTGAGCACCGCAATTGAAGCGCTCTCTTCCTACACCTTCTTCTCTGCCTGGTTTGCCCTCTCCTTATGAGGATTTTGCTGATGTGTTTTGCAAGAAACAGGCCGAAAATCTTCCTCCACATCAACCCTATGATTGTCCAATTAAGCTTCTGCCTGGTACCACGCCTCCCTGGGGAAGAATCTACCCCCTGTTGGTGCCTGAAACACAAGGCATGTCACAGCATATTAAGGAGAACCTCCAGAACGGTTTTATCTGGAAATCCTCTTCTCCTGCTGGTGCTGGATTATTTTTTGTGGAAAGGAAGGGCGGCTCTCTTCGCCCTTGCATTGACTACTGAGGTCTCAATGAAATTACCATCAAGAATCGGTATCCTTTATCTCTCATTTCTGAGCTCTTCAACTGTCTGCGGGGCGCCAAGGTCTTCACTAAATTGGATCTGCGAGGAGCCTAAGACAGCTTTTAACCTCTTAAGGACGCAGGGCGTGCCTGTACGCCCTGCACCGGGTCCCGGTGTTTAAAACGGGGTAACGCTATGACCTCGCATCACACCGGGTCGGTCCCAGCTGCTATTCATACCCGGGACCCTGGGCTAATAGCGCGGCACCAATCGTTGTGCACCCGTGTGCACCCCACTTTTCCCACAAAATAAATACTATGCTATAACACTGCAAAGAAAAGTGAAAAAAAGTTAATAAAAGTTATTTAACCCCTTCCCCAATAAAAGTTTGAATCACCCCCCTTTTCCCATAAAAAAACTGTGTAAATAAAAATAAACATATGTGGTATCGCCGTGTGTGTAAATGTCCGAAATATAAAAATATATCATTAATTAAACCACACGGTCAATGGCGTATGTGCAAAAAAATTCAAAAGTCCAAAATAGCGTATTAATAAAAAGCTATCAAAAAGTCCGATCAATGCAAAAATGGAACCAATAAAAACTCCAGAACATGGTGCAAAAAATGAGCCCTCATACCAGAAGAGAACAATTTTAAACGTAAAATTTTCCTGCATGTAGTTATGAATTTTTTCAGAAGTATGACAAAATCAAACCTAGGGTATCATTTTAACTGTATGGACTTACAGAATAAAGATAAGGTGTCATTTTTAACAAAAAATGCACTGCGTAGAAACGGAAGCCCCCGAAAGTTACAAAATGAAATTTTTTCTTCAATTTTGTTGAACAATGAATTTTTTTTACCGTTTCGCCGTGGATGATTTGATAAAATGACTAATGTCACTGCAAAGTAGAATTGGTGGCACAATAAGTAAGCCATCATATGGAACTTTATGTGCAAAATTGAAAACGTTATGATTTTTAGAAGGTGATGAGAAAAAAATGAAAATGCAATAACGGAAAAACGCTGAGTCCTTAACCCTTTAAGAATGCAGGGTTTTTCGGTTTTTGCATTTTCGGTTTTTCCTTCTTAACTTTTAAAAGTCATAATCCTTTCACGTCACTAATTCTACTTTGCAGTGACATTAGTCCTTTTACCCAAAAATCCACAGTGAAACGGAAAAAAAGATCATTGTACGACAAAATCGAAGAAAAAATGCAATTTTGTAACTTTTGGGGACTTCCATTTCTACACAGTGCATATTTCAGTAAAAATAACACCTTATCATTATTCTGTAGGTCCATACAGTTAAAATGGTACCCTACTTAGTAGGTTTAATTTTGTCGTACTTCTGGAAAAAATCATAACCACATGCAGGAAAATTTATACGTTTAAAAATGTCTTCTTCTGACCCCTATAACTTTTTTCTTTTTCCACGTACAGGGCGGTATGGGGCTAATTTTTTGCGCCAGTACCATTTTTGTTTTGATCTGACTTTTTGATCACTCTTTTTTCATTTTTTAATGGTATAAAAAGTGACCAAAAATATGTTTTTTTGGACTTTGGAATTTTTTTACGTGTACACCATTGACCGTGCGGTTTAAATAACGATATATTTTTATAGTTTGGACATTTACGCACGGGGCGATACCACATATGTTTATTTTTATTTACACTGTTTTATTTTTTTAATGGGAAAAGGGGGGTGATTCAAACTTTTATTAGGGAAGGGGTTAAATGGTCTTTATTAACCCTTTTTTTTTTTGCAATGTTATAGCTCCCATAGGGGCCTATAACATTACATACACCGATCTTTTACACAGATCACTTGCATGTATTAACACGCGTGTGATCAGTGTTATCGGCGCTTGACTGCTCCTACCTGGATCTCAGGCACGGAGCAGTCATTCGCCGATCAGACACCGAGGAGGCAGGTAGGGTCTCTCCCGGTGTTCTGTAAGCTGTTCGGGACGCCGCAATTTCACCGTGGCGGTCCCGAATAGGCCCGACTGAGCAGCCGGGATAGTTTCACTTTCGCTTCAGACACGGCGGTCAGCTTTGATCGCTGCGTCTGAAGGGTTAATACAGGGCATCACCGCAATCGGTGATGTCCTGTATTAGCCGCGGGTCCGGCCATTGATGGCCGCTGGGACTGACCCGATATGACTCGGGGTCACCGTGTGACCCCGCAGCATATCGCGGGAGCCGGCGCAGGACGTAAATATACGTCCTTTGTCCTTAAGGAGTTAAGGGGTTAATACATGTGAAGGGCACTTTGAGTACTTAGTGATGCCGTTTGGGCTCTGTAACGCTCCAGCTGTCTTCCAAGAATTTGTTAATGACATCTTCTGGGATCTTCTTTACACTTGTGTCGTGGTCTATTTAGATGACATCTTGATCTTCTCTCCGAACTTGAAGGTGCATAGCACTCATGTGCGCCAGCGGAATAATCATCTTCATGCCAAATTTGAGAAATGCCTCTTTGAAAAGACAAGTTGTTACGCCGAGTGCTCCGGGTTCCTACTCCTCCCCAGAGCGCTCGCGGCGTCCCTCTCTCTGCAGCGCCCCGGTCAGACCCGCTGACCGGGAGCACTGCACTGACATTGCCGGCGGGGATGCGATTCGCATAGCGGGATGCGCCCGCTCGCGAATCGCATCCCAAGTCACTCACCTGTCCCGGTCCCCGACTGTCACGTCCTGGCGCGCGTGGCTCAGCTCCTTAGGGCACGCGTGCGCCAGCTCTCTAAGATTTAAAGGGCCAGTGCACCAGTGATTGGTGCCTGGCCCAATCAGCCTAATTAGCTTCCACCTGCTCCCTGTCAATATTACCTCACTTCCCCTGCACTCCCTTGCCGGATCTTGTTGCCTTGTGCCAGTGAAAGCGTTTAGTGTTGTCCAAAGCCTGTGTTCCAGATCTCCTGCTATCCTTACTGACTACGAACCTTGCCGCCTGCCCCGACCTTCTGCTACGTCTGACCTTGCCTCTGCCTAGTCCTTCTGTCCCACGCCTTCTCAGCAGTCAGCGAGGTTGAGCCGTTGCCGGTGGATACGACCTGGTTGTCACCGCCGCAGCAAGACCATCCCGCTTTGCGGTGGGCTCTGGTGAAAACCAGTAGCAACCCTAGAACCGGTCCACCGACACGGTCCACGCCAATCCCTCGCTGACACAGAGGATCCACATCCAGCCTGCCGAATCGTAACACAAGTCTTCCGTTCCTGGGTTACATTGTATCTAGCCAAGGCCTCCAGATGGATCCAGTCAAGTTATCTTCTGTACTCCCATTGGCCACGACCTTCTGGCCTTAGGGCCATACAATGTTTTCTTGGATTATTATAGACAGTTCATTCCACATTTCTCCTTCATTGTTCCGTTTGTGGCTCTCATCAAGAAAAACAGTAATCCCAAGTCCTGGTCCCCAGAAGCAGAACAGTCTTTTGCCCATTTGAAATCTGCCTTCACTTCTGCTCCAGTTCTGTCTAGACCTGAACCAGAAAAAACATTCTTTCTTGAAGTAGATGCCTCATCAGTAGGAGCCAGCGCCATCTTCACTCAAAAGTAAAACGGTGACTTGCAGCTTCTTTTCTTGCCTGCTGAAAGGAACTATTCCACTGGAGATCAGGAACTCTTGGCCATTAAGCTAGCCTTAGAAGAATGGCGTCATTTGCTAGAAGGATCAACTCATCCTGTCAGTATCTACATGGACCATAAAAATCTTTTATATCTCCAGTCCGCACAGCGTCTTAATCCCCGGCAGGCCAGATGGTCTCTTTTCTTTTCCTGGTTTAATTTCTTTATTCATTTTCAACCTGTGGACAAGAATTGTCAGAGCTATTGCTCTCTCTAGAGCTTCTGATGTAAAAGGTCTGGACTCTACTCCTTGACATATTGTGCCTCCTGAGCGAATGATTACGGTAGCGCCTGTTAATCTTCTGCATGTCCCTCCAGGCAAGTCTTTCGTGCCTCCTCATCTTAGATGGAAAGTGTTGTATTGGGGTCATTCTTCTTTACTAGCCGGGCATACTGGTGTTCGGAAGTCCATTCAGTTAATCACCCGACATTAATGGTGGCCAAACTTGGAGAGCGATGTCACTGATTTTGTACGTACCTGTGTCCATGGCAAGACTCCTTGGCTCAAGCCTGCGGGTCTTTTGCTTCCTTTGCCTATCCCAGAGTGCCCTTGGTCTCACATTGCTATGATTTTGTCACCGATCTGCCACCTTCCTGCAACAACATTTTCATTTGGGTAGTGATAGATAGTTTTTCCAAGATGGCTCATTTTGTGCCCCTCCCTGAACTTCTTTCTGCTCCACAGCTGGTGGATCAATTCCTTTTACATATCTTTCGTTTGCATGGCTTACCATCTTACATTGTCTCTGATCGTGAAGTACAGTTTGTTTCCAAATTCTGGCGGGCTCTCTGCTCTCGCCTCAAGATCAAGCTTGACTTCTCTTCTGCATATCAGCCCCAGTCCAACTGTCAGGTAAAGAGGGTGAATCAAATTCTTGGAGATTATCTTCGCCATTTTATTTCTGCTTCCCAAAAGGATTGGGCCATCCTGCTTCCCTGGGCAGAGTTTTCATATAACCACCAGGACTCTGAAGCTATTAAAACTTCCCTGTTCTTCATCATTTAGGGCTGTCACCCTCATCCTGCTCCTTCTAAAGTACCTGGGGTGGATATTTTGTTACAGGACTTTTCATCTATTTGGCATGAAACTTTGCGCTCTTTAATTCTTGCATCCACCCGCATGAAGTCACAGGCTGACAAGAAGAGAAGACCGACCTCCTTCAATCTTTTCACCTGGTGACAAAGTCTGGTTATCTGCCAAGTATATTCGTTTCAAGATTCCCAGCTACAAATTGGGTCTCCGCTTCCTGTGCCCTTTCAAAGTCATGCAACACATTAATCCTGTATCTTACAAACTTCATCTGCCTCCATCTCTACACATTCAGAACTCGTTTCACGTCTCTCTCCTCAAACCCATTATTCTTAATAGTTTTTCTCATGGGGATGTCTCTTCCACTCCTGTCTCTGGTTCCTCCGACATCTTTGAAGTTAAGAAGATTTTGGCCACCAAGACTGTCAGAGGAAAACATTTCTTCTTGATGGATTGGAGGGGGTTTGAGCCTGAAAAAAGATCTTGGGAACCTGAAGAGAACATACTGGTCCAAGGTCTGATTCATCTGTTCCTGCAGCCCAAAAAGAGGGGGAGGGGGGTACTGTCACAGGCAGCGCTGCGGTCAGACTTGCTGACCGCAGGCGCACCCCTGTTTCTGCTGCCGGCGTTGCTGCGGTTCGCATCCCGCGATGCAAACGCATGCGACTGCCGAGTCATCCCTTATCTCCTTCCTGCTCAGTCCTCTCTCTGTGTCTGCTGGCGCGTGCGTTCCACCCTCCTAGGGCGCGCGCGAAGGCTCTTTAAAACTTAAAGGGCCAGCGCACCTTAAAACTTTGCCAAATCTTTGTGCTGTTATTCCCTAAGAGAAAGCATTTACTTCTGGTTTGCCGTGTATTTGACCTCTTGCTAGGTGACCTGACCTTGCTCCTGTGCTGCCTGCCTTCTAACCACTTGCTATGTGACCTGACCTTGCTTCAGTGCCCCCAGCTTAGACCTCCTGCTTGTCCTGACTTCGTGTGTGCCTCATCCTTCCAGTGCCACGTTTTACCTTGGCTGCCTGTGGGGACGAGTCATATCAGGTGTAATGACCTGGGTGCCGCCTGCCGCAGCAAGTCCATACGCTTTGCAGCGGGCTCTGGTGAAAACCAGCAGCACCTTAGACTCCGCTCCCTGGTACGGCCCACATCATCATCCACACAGGTTCAGTGGTTCCACTTCACCACAGCCGTAACAATTTATTTGTGGATTATGATTAAGCCCCTTCTTCGGTCTATAACATACAGTCTAAGGACACAAACCTAGAGTGACAGCCATTTCATTTTGAAAACAGCACTTCATCTCAGGCCTGATGGGGAAAAACGTAAGAAAAATTGCACACTTCTGAGCAAGTACACTACTGCTTTATTACACCAGAAAACTGGCATGTAAACCTAGATAAATCCCCCCCCTCATGGCATTACCCAGTAGATTGAGAATATTTAATCCACAAAGATTCTAATAACATCATGCGGTTTTCTTTAGAGGCAGGTTAACTGTATAAGACGTGTAAGTTTGTGGTACTATTTAAGTCTTTTAGCAATTCTCAGAAATCCTATATATTTTCTTTTAAACTGTATCTCAATTCCCTTTACTACAGAGGGCATGCAAGTGCTATTTAAAGAAATAGGAAGTACCAATTAAAAGAAATAGGAAGCTTCCCTGAGGTGGCTAAAGGGCATCCTTCTATTTATAAATTTCCTTTAGATCATTCAGTTGGCTACCAGATTTCTCATTGAAGTAAATTTTAAGTAAAACTGATGTTTCACTACTGACATCTAGTGGTTATTTATGATGCCTGCCATAGTGAACCAGGATTTCCAGAAGCGATTAATAGTAGTCATAACTTATGGATGAAATGCAATGACATAACTACTTATTATGTGTTTGTTAGGGATGAGTGAATCTAATGCAACAAATCCGAATTTGTTACAAATTTGATGAAATATTCGATTCGTAACGAAACCGAGTATCGTCGCTATTCGATAAAACAAATCACTTCATTAAACTCCATTTAGTGCGGTCCAGGCTCCAGGGCATCTAAAATGTTGGCTCCATGTGTGAGGGCATGGGGCAAGGAACTCTTGGAAGGCAGGAAGGCGGGAAAGCGGGATCACCCTGAATCACATGCAGCCCAACAGCAGCCAGCCCTGTGATGTCACAGCCCTATATAATTGGCAGCCATTCCTGCATCCAGCCATTTCAGCATTTTGAGAGTGTTTTATTGCATAGAGACAAGGAAAAAGTAAAAAAAAAAGGGCTCCAGTTGCGCAATAAGTCCCTTTAAGTGATATAAATGCACTAGTCAGTCATGTAGAGTAAAAAAGCTACATTTATTAGTCCATAACAAGCGCTTTCGGAGTCTGAATAACTCCTTCTTCAGGTTCAAAGACTATGATACACAAAACTCTAAATACAGAATATATACAAATACACATTCACAAAACAGCGGAAATAAAAACAATTAATTAGTGTGCACCTTAATCACGGCATTCACATGTATTGCGGCGTCCGCATGCATCCACAATTCGCCAGAAGTGTGCTAGAGAAGGAGTTGTTCAGACTCCGAAAGCGCTTGTTATGGACTAATAAATGAAGCTTTTTTACTCTACATGACTGACTAGTGCATTTATAGCACTTAAGGGGACTTATGCGCAACTGGAGCCCTTTTTTTTACTTTTTCCTTGTCTACATACCACGGATGGACATATGTCTAGTCCAACCCGGTCTAAGTCTCCGTGCTGCATGTTCCTGGCCTTTCCCGCGGAGAGGGATTGATTAACGTATAGTAGTGTTGTGGCTAACCCACAACCTATACAGGTGAGCACCCTGTTTATATACATCATATAGCTGTTTTCTAACGAAGGATAATATTCTATGAGGCGCTTCGTGTTCTCTTTTTTTTTGTCTTCCTTATTGCATAGAGAGCAGTGTGTGTTGCACAGAAAAACAGCTTTACAGCAGCGTTTCACCACAAGTCCAAATCACTGCAGAAAAGCACTGACGGGAAGAGAGAGAGAGAGAGAAAGTACACTTTTGGGTGTACTTCACAGCGAATCTGTACTGCGGCACTGGGGTGTACATCAACTCTAAAGCTAATAGGGAACAGTTAGGGTGAGCACTAAAAGCCATAGTCACCATCTTTTAGTGCCTAAATATATTATACTGGGCTGTACTACACAATGACTCTGTGCTGCAGCAGTGGTGTGTAATACTACTCTAAAGCTAATAGGGGCCAGTTAGAGTGAGCACTAAAAGCCATAGTCACCTGCTTTTAGTGCCTAATACAGGTTGTATAGTGTAACCTGTACGTACACTTACGTGGTGTACGTTTTTTTTCTGTTAAACTAATTTGGGCCTAGATACTGTGAAAGACAAGCCAAAGCTACACACTTGTTTTTGCCTAATACCGTTTGTAGCAGAGCTGTCCTCCTCTCATAAGTGTAAACTGTATGTACACCTAAATGGTGTACATTTTTTTTTCCTGTTATCCTGACAAGAGCATAGTTACTGTGAAAGACAAGCCAAAGCTGCACACTTGTTTTTGTAGCCTAATAAAGTATGTAGCAGAGGGTATTGTCCTCCTGTCATAAGTGTAAACTGTACGTACACCTACGTGGTGTACATTTTTTTCCCCTGTTAACCTAATTTGGGCCTAGTTACTGTCAAAGGCCAGCCAAAGCTACACATTTGTTTCTGTAGTCTAATACAGTTTTAAGCGTAGTGGACCATATTGTCCTGCCCTCATAAGTGTCAACTGTACGTACACCGACATGGTATACACTTTTATTCCAGTTAAAGTCATAAGGGCCTAGTTACTCTGAATAGCCAGCCATAACTACACACCTGCTTTTGCAGCCAAATACAGTTTTAAACGTAGTGGAGCATATTGTCCTCCTTTCATAAGCCAAATACAGTTTTAAACGTAGTGGAGCATATTGTCCTCCTTTCATAAGTCTATACTGTACGTACACCTACGTGGTGTACGATTTTGTTCCTGTGTAAGTCATAAGGGTCTAGTTGCTGTGGAAGACCAGCAAAAGCTACCCACTTGTTTTTGTAGTCTAATACAGTTTTATGCGTAGTGGAGCGCATTGTTCTTCTCTCAGAAGCATAAACTGTACGTACACCTATGTGGTGTACAATTTTGCTCCTGGTAAAGTCATAAGGGCTGAATTACTCTGAAAGGCCAGCCTCCCTTGTACAATAAACCACCTGTGCACAGTTTTCCCCATCTTAGTAGCGTGTGGCATGTGCAGAGAAGGCTTGGTCCTGTGCACCTCTGTGAGAGGAGTAACAATCCCTGCCTGCTGTATTTGATGTCATAGCTGAGCTGTGCTTGCTAAAAGGGGGGAACTGTCTACAGCTCCATAATTGATCACTGTGTGATGTGCTAGCAATACTTCAATTACTTGTGCAAGTCTGTATTGTTCTGCCCTTGGCGGCTGCTGTCACAAATCTGAGCAAGCACAGAAGACTACACACATCAACCAACAATGAAAACATTGGGGGACATATTCAAAACATTTTTGCGCCAAAGTTTTTGTCTGGCATTTATCATTGTCTGTGTACTTTAGATATTTTTTTTCCGGGCTTTTCCCACGGTTGCACTAAATTGTTACGCCGAGCGCTCCGGGTCCCCGTTCCTCCCCGGAGCGCTCGCCTCATCCTTGTTGCTGCAGCGCCCCGGTCAGATCCACTGACCGGGTGCGCTGCGGTTCCGCCTCCAGCCGGGATGCGATTCGCGATGCGGGTGGCGCCCGCTCGCGATGCGCACCCCGGTCCCCGTACCTGACTCGCTCTCCGTCGGTCCTGTCCCGGCGCGCGCGGCCCCGCTCCCTAGGGCGCGCGCGCGCCGGGTCTCTGCGATTTAAAGGGCCAGTGCACCTATGATGGTGCCTGGCCCAATCTCCCAATTACCAATTAGTGTGATCACCTGTGCACTTCCCTATATCTAGTCTCCTCCCTTGCACTCCCTTGCCGGATCTTGTTGCACTTGTGCCTAGTGAAAGCGTTCCCTTGTCTGTTCCTAGTCCGTGTTCCTGACCTCCTGCCGTTGCCCCTGACTACGATCCTTGCCGCCTGCCCCCGACCTTCTGCTACGTCCGACCTTGCTTCTGCCTACTCCCTTGTACCGCGCCTATCTTCAGCATCTTCAGCAGCCAGAGAGGTGAGCCGTTGCTAGTGGATACGACCTGGTCACTACCGCCGCAGCAAGACCATCCCGCTTTGCGGCGGGCTCTGGTGAAAACCTGTAGTGGCTTAGAACCGGTCCACTAGCGCGGTCCTCGCCATCCCTCTCTGGCACAGAGGACCCACCACCTGCCAGCCGGCATCGTGACAGTAGATCCGGCCATGGATCCCGCTGAAGTTCCTCTGCCAGTTGTCGCTGACCTCACCACGGTGGCCGCCCAGCAAGCCCGACAGATCGCCCTTCTAACCCGTCAGCTGTCGGAAATGTCCACCATTTCGCACCAACTTCAGTCGCAACTTCTCCAGCAATCTTCTCCTCCGCCAGCTCCTGCACCTCCTCCGCAGCGAGTGGCCACTCCTAGCCTCCGCCTGTCCTTGCCGGACAAATTTAATGGGGACTCTAAGTATTGCCGTGGCTTTCTTTCGCAATGTTCCCAGCACTTGGAGATGATGTCGGACCAGTTTCCTACTGAAAGGTCTAAGGTGGCTTTCGTGTTCTGCCTTCTGTCTGGAAAAGCCCTGTCATGGGCCGCACCGCTCTGGGACTGCAATGACCCCGTCACTGCCTCTGTACACTCCTTCTTCTCGGAAATTCGAAGTGTCTTTGAGGAACCTGCCCGAGCTTCTTCAGCCGAGATTGCCCTGCTGAACCTGGCCCAGGGTGTTTCTTCCGTTGGCGAGTACGCCATTCAGTTCCGTGCTCTTGCTTACGAGTTGTCCTGGAATAGTGAGATTCTCTGCGCGACCTTTAAAAAAGGCCTATCCAGCAACATTAAAGATGTTCTGGCCGCACGAGAGACTCCTGCTGACCTACATGAACTCATTCATCTAGCCACTCGCATTGACATGCGTTCTTCCGGATGGCGTCTGGAGCTCCGCCTGGATATGGACTTTGTTCGCACGAAGCGTTTTTTCTCTCCGGCTCCTCTCTCCTCTGGTCCTCTGCAATCTGTTCCTGTCTTTCCCGCCGCGGAGGCTATGCAAGTTGACCGGTCTTGCTTGACACCTCAAGAGAGGACACGACGCCGCATGGAGAATCTTTGCCTGTACTATGCCGGTACCGAACACTTCCTGAAGGATTGTCCTATCCGTCCTCCCCGCCTGGAAAGACGTACGCTGACTCCGCACGAAGGTGACACAGTTCTTGATGTCAACTCTGCTTCTCCACGCCTTACTGTGCCTGTGCGGATATCTGCCTCTACCTTCTCCTTCTCTACTATGCTCTTCTTGGATTCCGGATCTGCAGGAAAATTTTTTTTGGCCTCTCTCATCAACAGGTTCTACGTTCCTGTGACCAGTCTCGCCAGACCCCTCTACATCTATTGTTTTTACAATAAAAGATTGGACTGTCTCGTACGTTTCCACACAGAACCCCTCCTAATTTGCATCGGACCTCATCACGGAAAAATTGAGTTTTTTTTCCTCAGGTTCTTTGGCCCCAAGAAGAGGGGGAGACCCAAGGGGGGGGGTACTGTTACGCCGAGCACTCCGGGTCCCCGTTCCTCCCCGGAGCGCTCGCCTCATCCTTGTTGCTGCAGCGCCCCGGTCAGATCCACTGACCGGGTGCGCTGCGGTTCCGCCTCCAGCCGGGATGCGATTCGCGATGCGGGTGGCGCCCGCTCGCGATGCGCACCCCGGTCCCCGTACCTGACTCGCTCTCCGTCGGTCCTGTCCCGGCGCGCGCGGCCCCGCTCCCTAGGGCGCGCGCGCGCCGGGTCTCTGCGATTTAAAGGGCCAGTGCACCTATGATGGTGCCTGGCCCAATCTCCCAATTACCAATTAGTGTGATCACCTGTGCACTTCCCTATATCTAGTCTCCTCCCTTGCACTCCCTTGCCGGATCTTGTTGCACTTGTGCCTAGTGAAAGCGTTCCCTTGTCTGTTCCTAGTCCGTGTTCCTGACCTCCTGCCGTTGCCCCTGACTACGATCCTTGCCGCCTGCCCCCGACCTTCTGCTACGTCCGACCTTGCTTCTGCCTACTCCCTTGTACCGCGCCTATCTTCAGCATCTTCAGCAGCCAGAGAGGTGAGCCGTTGCTAGTGGATACGACCTGGTCACTACCGCCGCAGCAAGACCATCCCGCTTTGCGGCGGGCTCTGGTGAAAACCTGTAGTGGCTTAGAACCGGTCCACTAGCGCGGTCCTCGCCATCCCTCTCTGGCACAGAGGACCCACCACCTGCCAGCCGGCATCGTGACATAAATTTACCAAAAAGGCGAATGCAACTTGATAAATTTGGCGCAGTCAGGTTCTTCCACAGAAACTTTACCTCACACTTTTCTGATACATGCTTCTTTGTGTGCAACGGAATCCTGCGAGATGATAACAGAGACGTATATCAAAATAGTCACAGCTTTTAAATGACTACTGTCAGGATCCGGACTGGTATGCAGCGAGGACACTGGAGGTGGATCCTCTGTGTCAGTGAGGTGATGGCGTGGGCCGTACCAGGGGAACGGAATCTAACGGGTTACTGGTTTTCACCAGAGCCCGCCGCAAAGCGAGATGGACTTGCAGTGGCAGGTAACCCCCAGGTCGTTCCACCCGATAGCGACTCAACCCCAACTGACAGCTGAGACAGGCGTGGTACACAGGGACAAGGCAAGAGCTAGGTCGGACGTAGCAGAAGGTCAGGGCAGGCAGCAAAGGGTCGTAGTCAGGGGCAAGGGTCTGGATACACAGGCTTGGGATACACAAAACGTTTTCTCAGGGCACTAGGGCAACATGATCCGGCAGGGACAGGAAGGGGAAGTGGGTTTTTATATGAATGGAAGTGATTGACAACTGGTTGGGCCAGGCACCAATTAGTGGTGACAGCCGGGGAACGGGACAGGTGAGTGGATTGGGATGCGACCCGCGGGCGGGCGCGTCCCGCTACGCGGATCGCATCCCCACCGGCAGTGACAGTGCAGCGCTCCCAATCAGTGGGTCTGACTGGGGCACTGCAGACAGGAGAATGCCGCGAGCGCTCCGGGGACGAGCAGGGACCCGGAGCGCTCGGCGTAACAACTACAAATTTTAAAAATACTTACTTGGTACCAAACAATAACATTAAACAATTCCTGCAAGCGAGCCTTGGAACATCTTTAAAAAAGGACTGTATATTGTTGTGGTTAAAGGGGTACTACCGTGCTGACAACTTATCCCCTATCTAAAGGATAGGGGATAAGTTGCCTGATCGTGCGGGGTCCCGCCACTGGGGACCCCCTCGATCTCGCACGTAGCACTCCGCTCTCATCAGGCCCTGGAGCGAACATCCGCTCCGGGTCTGATGACGGGGCCGGTGATCGTGGCGTCACAGCTCCGCCCCCGTGTGACGTCACGCTCTGCCCCTCAATGCAAGTCTAAGGCAGGGGGCGAGACAGCTTTCTCTTTTTTGTGTTGTCCACGGTGCTCTGTGCTGACACCTCTGTCCGTGTCAGGAACTGTATAGGTTTGCTATGAGGATTTTCTCCTGCTCTGGAGAGTTCCTGATACGGACATCAGGTATCAGCAGAGAGCACTGTGGACAACACAAAAAGAAATTTAAAAAATAAAGATTTTCCTCTGTAGCAAACAGCTGCTAAAAAGAACTGAAAGGATTAAGATTTTTTAATAGAAGTAAATCTAATTAACTTTCTGGCATCAGTTCATTAAAAAAAAAAAAAAGTTTTCCACTGGAGTAATCTTTTAAAGGTGGCCCAGTGAATTATCCATACCTAAAGTTAATCGACAAGCACTGTGAGCTTGGAAAAGGGCCACATGTCCCATAAACAAATATGTCTCTTGCTGTCGAATGCAAAAGTTTAACATAAGGGTGTAGGTTCATAGTCAACTTGTTTGCCTTGTTTAACCTCTTCAGGACGCAGGGCGTATGGATACGCCCGTGGGAATTCTGGTCCCCGCCGCTAGAAGGTCGGGGACTGGACCGGGATGACTGCTGATATCTATCAGCAGGCATCCCGTGCACATGCCCAGGGGCATCCTGAGAACCCCCCCATGTCGGCGATCGGCGGAAATCGCCGGTCTGAATTGCCGGTCTGAATTTTCGGCAGATCCGGGTCATACCGGTGTCCGGTGACCCGGAAAATCAGGGGGATCGGGGGATAGGAGTTAGGTGGCAGGTGGCCACCCATCGTATCCCTGCAATTGGTTGTCAAGAAGTGACGACCAATAGCAGATTGGGGGCGGGGGGGTTAAATTTTGGTTCCCCCCGTTCTACCCACCGACGGTAATCCGGGCAGAACGGGGGAACTGTAGCATGACTAGCGGCGGTGGAGGTCCCTTACCTGACCGGTGGTGGCGGACGGTGATGACGTTCGGCTCCCTCGTGGCTCCCTGGTGAAAACTACGGAACCCGGAGAGTAGTTGCCTAGCAACATCTGGGGGGGGGGGGAGCTAAAGTTTGGAGACCACTATACAGTGGTCTCTAAACTGTAGCCCTCAAGATGTTGCAAAACTACAACTCCCATCATGCCCAGACAGCCGATTGGGCATGGTGGGATTTGTAGTTTTGCAAGATTTAGAGGGCTGCAGTTTGGAGATCACTGTGCAGTGGTCTCTAAATTGTAGCCCTCCAGATGTTGCAAAACTGCAAATTCCAGCATGCCCAAACTGCAAACAGCTGTCTCGCCATGCTGGGAGTTGTAGTTGCATACCTCCAGCTGTGACATAACTACATCTCCCAGCATGCCCTTTGGCGATCAGTACATGCTGGGAGTTTTAGTTTTGCAACAGCTGGAGGCACCCTGGTTGGAAAACACTGAGTTAGGTAACAGAACCTAACTGGAGGTTTTCCAACCAGTGTGCCTCCAGCGGTTGCAAAAGTAGTTTTGCAACATGCAACATCTGGAGGTTTGCACCCCCCCATGTGAATGTACAGGGTACATTCACACCGGCAGATTTGCAGTAAGTTTCCTGCTTCAAGTTTAAGCTGCGGCTTTCTCGAGGGAAAATAGGAAAAAATCCCCCCAAAATTTGTAACCCTATTTCTTCTGAGTAAGAACATACCCCATATGTGGATGTAAAGTGCTCTGCGGGCGATCTACAATGCTCAGAAGAGAAGGAGCACCATTGAGATTTTGAAGAGAAAATGTGTCCGGAAGTGAAGGCCACGTGTGTTTACAAAGCCCCCATAGTGCCAGAACAATGGGCCACCCCCACATGTGACCCTATTTTGGAAACTGCACCCCTCACGGAATGAAATAAGGGGTGCAGTGAGCATTTACGCCCCGCAGGTGTCTGACAGATGTTTGGAACAGTGGTCCGTGAAAATGAAAAAATGTATTTTTCATTTGCACAGCACACTGTTGCAAAAATCTGTCAAATGCCAGTGGGGTGTAAATGCTCACTGCACCCCTTATTAAATGCTGTGGGGGGTGTAGTTTCCAAAACATAAACACAAAAAAATAAATACCGACATGTGACCCCATTTTGGAAACTACACCCCTCACAGAATGTAACAAGGGGTATAGTGTGCTTGAACACTCCACAGGTGTTTGACGAATTTTCGTTAAAGTTGGATGTTGGGGTGTAGTTTCCAAAATGGGGTCACATGTGGGGGGGGGTCCACTGTTCTGAAACTACGGGGGGTGCTTTTTAAATGCACAAGGCCCCCGGCTTCTATTCCAACCAAATTCTCTCTCTCCATAATCTCAGTGACGCTCCTTCTCTTCTGAGCATTGTAGTGCGCCAACAGAGCACTTGACGTCCACACATGGGGTATTTCCATACTCAGAAGAAATGGGGTTACAAATTTGGGGGGGGGGCATTTTCTCCTATTACCCGTAGTAGAAATGTCAAATTTGGGGAAAAACCAGCATTTTAGTGAAAAAAAATAAAATTAATTTACACATCCAACTTTAACTAAAAGCCGTCAAACACCTGTGGGGTGTTAAGGCTCACTGTACCCCTTGTTACGTTCCTTGAGGGGTGTAGTTTCCAAAATAGTATGCCATGTGTTTTTTTTTTTTTGCTGTTTTGGCATCACGGGGACTTCCTAAATGTGACATGCCCCCAAAGACCATTTCAGAAAAACTCGCTCTCCAAAATCCCATGGTCGCTCCTTCCCTTCTGAGCCCTCTAGTGCACCCACAGAACGCTTCCCATATACATATGAGATATTTCCTTACTCGAGAGAAATTGGGTTAAAAATTTTAGGAACATTTTTCTCCTTTCACCCCTTGTAAAAATTCTAAAACTGGGTCTACAAGAACATGCCAGTGTAAAAAATGAAGATTTTGAATTTTCTCCTTCACCTTGCTGCTATTCCTGTGAAACACTTAAAGTGTTAACACACTTACTGAATGTCATTTTGAATACTATGAGGGGTGCAGTTTTTATAATGGGGTCATTTGTGGGGTATTTCTAATATGAAGGCCCCTCAAATCCACTTCAAAACTGGACTGGTCCCTGAAAAATTCAGATTTTGAAAATGTTGTGAAAAATTGGAAAATTGCTGCTATACTTTGAAGCCCTCTGATGTCTTCCAAAAGTAAAAACATGTCAACTTTATGATGCCAACATAAAGTAGACATATTGAATACGTGAATCAATATACAATTTATATGGGATGTCCATTTTCCTTATAAGCAGAGAGTTTCAAAGTAAAAAAAATGCAAAATTTTCAAATTTTTCATAAAATTTTGGAATTTTTCACCATGAAATGATACAAGTATCGACAACATTTTACCACTAACATAAATTAGAATATGTCATGAAAAAACATTCTCAGAATCAGAATGAAAAGTAAAAGCATCCCAGAGTTATTAATGCTTAACGTGACAGTGGTCAGATTTGCAAAAAAGGCCTGCGTCCTTAAGGTGAAAATGAGCTGCGTCCTTAAAGGGGTATTCCAGGCAAAACCTTTTTTTATATATATCAACTGGCTCCGGAAAGTTAAACAGATTTGTAAATTACTTCTATTAAAAAATCTTAATCCTTCCAATAGTTATTAGCTTCTGAAGTTTTCTGTCTAACTGCTCAATGATGATGTCACGTCCTGGGAGCTGTGCATGATGGGAGAATATTCCCATAGGATCTGCACAGCTCCCGGGACGTGAGTCATCAGAAAGCAGTTAGACAGAAAACAACAACTCAACTTCAGAAGCTAATAACTATTGGAAGGATTAATATTTTTTAATAGAAGTAATTTACAAATCTGTTTAACTTTCTGGAGCCAGTTGATATATAAAAAAAAGTTTTGGCCTGGAATACCCCTTTAAGGGGTTAATTGAGACTGTTGCTCCACTTAGCTCAGAACGAAAGTGTTGTGTGAAATTTACAAAGGCCTTTTACAATGTTAACCTCATCTTTTACTTTGGGGACCAATAAAGCTAACTATGTTATGTTACTCTAGTGTGTTATCTTAAACTTCTTTCCCAGTAGTAGCACACGCATACTAACTCAAAAATCACAATAAACATTAAATTGGTAACGTCATGTATGGTTATAAACAAAAACCTTTTCCAATATCAGAAAGAGTAATAGATAAATTTAGGTGCACTACTGGAGTAGATGTAAACAGTGACACATGGCTAACTCTCAAACTGAACAGCCGCAGCTCCTCCCCGCTGGTCCTCCGCAGTCACACCTCCAGTGCCAGCCGGGAGGAATTAAAAATTCCCCCTGTGTTGCCGAGGGGAAGGATTTCTTGCCTGGACCAAACCGGAAGTCCTCCGGGCGCAGCAAGAAACAAAAGTACCGGCAGCTGCGCCTGCGTTGTTATAGCAAACCTCTGCTGCATCGGGACAAAGGCCCGGGCAGTACAGCAGTCAGCAAGCTGACGCAGCACTCTGCAACTAGTCTTAAAGGGCCAGCATACCCTAACTGCCCAGCAGCGACAGTGCACCCCATCCAGCCTACAGGACAGTGCACCCAAAGTCTACAGGTCAGCGCACTCAAGCAAGTCTCTTAAAGGGCCAGTGCAGCCAATCAAGTCTGCAAGATGTCAGCGCCCATTATGTCAGCACCCAGTCCACCACCTGACCCACAGGATGAAGGTGCTACTGTGACCCCGCCAAGGGGGGGTCACCACAGTCTGCAAGGAGAATGTTGCCCTCTTCACCTCCAGTTCCATGTTACAGTCTGGGAGCTCCTTTAGCAGCACCTGTCTTCCTGGGGAACCCCGTGCTCCGTACCTATAATGGGGATCCTTTCACCCTTCGAGACTTCAAGGAGAAGATACAGAATCTCTTTGTTTTTTATTCTTTCCCCCCTAACCAGCAGGTACAGTTACTTACGGGACAGCTACAGGGATCAGCATTGGAAGAGGTCCGCACCTGGCCAGCCTCCGACAAGGCCACAGTGGAGCAGATTTTTGAGGCACTATATCAAGTGTTCGAGTCCCACTCCCCATCTGAGGTATGCCTACGCCTCTACGAAAGATGGCAGAAACCAGGTGAGACCCTTCGGGCCTATGCTGTAGCTTTGCAAAATGCATTAGAGACTGTCCAGAAGTTAGACGGCATTACGCCCAAGCAGTGTAACAAAGTGCTCATGGACAGATTTATAGATGGGGCACAAAATAAATGGGACAAGGCCCAACTTAGAATGCTGGCGGTGCAGAACCCTAACATGTCTTTCCCTGCCTTTAAAAGATTGGCCATGCAAGTCATTGAGTCAGGGCCCGAGGCAGAAGAAGCTAGTGCCCCTTCCACTGAAACATCAGGAGCATCAGCTAGGCCAGTACCACCATCACTGCCTGCTCCTGCACCCATTACCTGCCCCTACAATCCCTGCGACCTTAGACTTACAAAGTGTACGACAGTGGTAAATATGAGAGTAAAAATGTTTCAGGTTTTCGGCGCAATCCACCAAGGATGGGTCAGAGTTTCTTCAAAGGAATTTTATTTGCCAAAGAAACCAAGTTTCTTTGGCAAATAAAATTCCTTTGAAGAAACTCTGACCCATCCTTGGTGGATTGCGCCGAAAACCTGAAAATTTTTTACTCTCATATTTACCACTGTACCTACCGGCCAGGAGCACTCCTAGATCCGGGACCAGGAGGCTGCACCACCTGCATGATCACCCAAGCGCATTTGTAGTTGTGTCTTTATACACAACTAAGCAAGGTGAGTGGTTCACTAACACCCACTGCACACCACTTGCTTGATAACACACTGTGTATCAAGCGATACTTGTCCCATGAGGAGCTCTGCCATTTTTTCCTCTCCAGACATACGCCAAAGTGTACGACAGGACATTGAGCAGTTAGCTAAGGCCGTTAAAGAACTTGCGAGCAGGTCCAGCCCACCTAATCAAGAGACACCTCAACCCAGAAAACCTGCTCCCCGTCCCGCCAATCCACCTAATTACCCCACTATTAGGCCTCCAGGGACTCAGATTCCCTTCTGCAACCATTGCAATAAAGCCGGGCATTGGAAAAGTCAGTGTTGGGATTTAAACGGGAATCCCCCTGAGGTCGAGAACCACCCCTAAGGAGCATCGTCACCAGGTCCAGATGCAACATACACCAAGTCAGGACTTTCCCTTTACGTCGCCCCCTGCCCTTATGTAAAGGTTATTGTGGAGGGGGTGCAGTTAGAGGCCCTCATTGATACAGGTTCCCAGGTGTCGACAATACCTAAGGATGTTTTTTTTATAGATACTGGGGGCCCGAATTGTTATGTGAACCTGATTATGTGGACTTTAAAGTGATGGCAGGGAACGGGAAACCAGTACCCAGGCATGGGTACTGGAAGCCCACCATTCAAGTGGGAGAGTATGTCCTCCGAGGACAAGGTGTCATTGTAACAAATGTAATTGATAAAGGGGCAGCGGAGCTCATCTTAGGAATGAAAATAATGAGACATTGTTTTGAGGAGATAGTAGGGTCCTTGCATGCATCTCTCCTTCACATGTCACCCTCAGGCCAACGAGCTGCACAACACCACCTGAAGATGCTACAAGCAGAACAGAAATTCGTCAACCGCCAATGGGAAATCTGCCGAGTGAGGATTCAAGGTATACGGGTATCTGTGATCCTGCAGGCTCAGACTGAGACAATCATCCTGTGCCGAGCCCGACCAGGGGTGAAGAACCAGGATTATTAAGCATTGCTGGAGCTGGTCAAGCTAGAAGACTATGCCTTGGTCCGTGCAGCGAGGAGCCTCGTTACAGTGTCTAACGGAAGGGTCCCGGTCCGAGTAGTCAACTTGTCTGATGTTGCCACCCGGCTACCAAAGTATACTCCTGTTACTCAGCTATACCATCTGGGGCCCAAAGACATACTGACCAAATCGCAAGTAGCCCGACAGTGGACCGCGCAGACAGCCCATGGAGTCGACAGCAGCCATTTAGAACCATGATGGACCCAGCTGCAATTAGGGGATGAGAATACCCCAAGGGTTCAGGTTGTCAGAGTAATCCAAGTGGCCAAACAATACCATGAGGCCTTCAGCAAGCACCCCACCAATTTTGGCCGGACCACGATGATCCAGCATCGGATTCTAACAGATGATAGTCCTCCAATCAAGGAAAGGCATCGCCCAGTGGCCAATCAAAAAAATGCTGACCGAGATGAAGGAGGCTGATGTCATCTGGGAGAGCCAAAGTCCCTGGGCCGCCCTTTGGTCCTCGTTAAGAAAAAAGATGGGACCATCCGCTTCTGCGTGGACTACCGGAAGCTGAATAACGTCACTCACAAAGATGCCTACCCTCTACCTCAGATTGAAGAGTCTTTGACTGCCCTGGGATCAGCCGCATACTTCTCTACTTTGGACTTGACCAGCAGATATTGGCAAGTGCCTATGGCGGAAGAAGATCGGAAGAAGACGGCTTTTGTGACTCCGATGGGGTTATACGAGTTCAAGAGTATGCCCTTTGGGCTATGCAATGCCCCTGCCACCTTTCAACGCCTAATGGAGCAATGCCTAGGACATCTCAACTTCCAAAGTATGCTATTATATTTGGATGATGTCATAGTCTACTCCAAGACCTATCAAGAGCATCTGGACCATTTTAAGGAGGTGTTTCAAGTCCTGATCCAACATGAACAGAAAATCAAACCCTCTAAGTGTCATTTACTGAAGCCACGGATCCATTATCTTGGCCATGTTGTCAGCGCAGAGGGCATCCAGCCTGACCCAGGAAAAGTGAGCGTTGTCAAGGACTGACCTACCCCATGCATGGTGAAGGACATCAGGAGCTTCCTGGGATTCGCTGGCTACTACCCCCGTTTCATCCCTCACTTCGCACAGATTGCTGAACCCCTTACAGCTCTCCTCCAGGGTACCATAAAGTAAAACTATAACGGAAGACACCCTATCCAGTGGGCCGAGGAGCAAGAAACAGTGTTCCAGGCTTTGAAGTACCTGCTCACCGAGCTGCCTATCCTGGCGTATCCTGATTATGGTCAGCCCTTCAGGTTGTACACAGATGCCAGCTTCGAAGGCCTGGGTGCTGTTCTATCTCAGGTGCAAGAAGGCAAAGAAAGGGTGATAGCCTATGCCAGCAGACATCTCCGAGGAGCGGAGAAGAACGACTCCAATTACAGTTCCTTCAAGCTGGAGCTCCTCGCCTTGGTCTGGGCAGTGAACGAAAAGTTTAAGGATTATCTAGCAGCAACCCCTTTCACCGTATACACAGACAACAACCCGTTGGCGCATCTGAACATGGCCAAGTTGGGAGCCATTGAGCAGCGTTGGGCCTCCAGGCTAGCCAACTACGATTTCAACATCAAATACAGAAGTGGCAAGTCCAATGTGAATGCGGATGTGTTATCTTGCATGGCCCCTGGCGAAGAACCACCTGTCGAGGATGAGTGGGAAGACGTGGAGATGCCCCCATTTTATCAGAGGTTTGTGAGTCAGCATGTCTTGACTACACAGGAAGGCGGTAAGCCCAGGTCCACAAGGGTTCCTCAGGACCTCTATACATGGAAGACTCTACAGGACGAAAGTCGAGTCATGGGGGATCTGTTGGACTAACTACGCCGGTCTCAGTGTGATTATGAGCTAAAGAGGTTGTGGCGACAAATAAACCGACTGTTTATACACAAAGGACTGCTGTACAGGAACTCGTTGGATCCAGTCTCTGGTGAGCTACTCCATCAGATCCTGATTCCCAAAAGAGATCCTGCAATGGTCCTAAATGCCTACCACGATCAGTCGGGACACTTTGGAATCCAAAAGACAGAGGCCACATCAGACAGCGGTTCTTTTGGTTTGGGATGCGAGGAGACATTGAAAAATGGTGAGGAGAATATACTGACCGTAACGTCACCAAGAAGAGCACCCCTTCATTCCCTCCAAACTGAAAGGCTCAACCAGCTGGTCGCCTTGGATCATGTCAAGTTATCCTCTACTCGGTCTGGATACACCTACGCCCTCACCATGGATGACCACAACTCCAAGTGGGTAGTGGTAGTGCCTGTCAAGGACCTCATGGCGAAGACTGCTGTGCAGATTTTCTATTCCAACTGGATCCACACCCTGGGATGCCCGGAGTCGGTCCTTACGGACCGGGGAACAGCCTTTGAAGCCCAACTGTACCAGGAATTGTGTCAGTTTCACGACTCCAAGAATCTCCGACTACGGCTTACCATCCCCAGGGGAATGGATTGTGTGAACGCATCAACCAAGTCTTCATACACATGCTGCGAGCAGCGTCGATATCCAAGCACGAAGAGTGGCCCTTGCTGTTGCCTGAACTGTTGGAGATATACAACAATACCATCCACTGCTCCACAGGGTACACTCCTTTCTTCTTAATGATGGGATGGCATGGGCAACTTCCAAAGGACCGAGCATTTGGATTACAAGCACCCTTCAACAACTCTCCGCAGGTCTCGCAAGACTGGATCTCCAAGAATCAGAGGAGGATTCATGAAGCTAAGGAGATTGCGGGGAAGAAGATAGGCGAAGCCAAAGAAAGACAGCAGAGAGATTACAACGCCATGCCTCTGCTAAGCCACTACAACTGGGGGACAGAGTTTGACTGTGGAAATTTCCCAGGACGCAGAAGCTGGATTAAATCTGGGAGACCGAACCCTATACTATAACCGCCATACCATACCCAGATTCAGATGTCTACGAGGTCCAGAAGACTGGATTTGAGCCGCAGGTGGTTCATCGGAACAGAATCAAATTGTGCCTCAGAGAGCATCTACCGGAACCTCCTGCTCCCATAGCTGCTAGACCTTTGAGGGAATATGTGCCAGGAGAGGGAATCCATCCATCGATGGACATACCGATGTTCTCATCCAACCAGCCTGCAGTTTTCTGTGCAATGCCATATTCAGTTCCAGCACAACCATCTCTGGTTTTCTCACCTGCTGTATGCCTGTCTTCAGTGGCGACTGCTTCAAGTCGAGAACCAACCTCACCACTACACATGGGTCCCGCCAGTCCAGGGCCAAGCTCAACTCCTGACTCCAGCCCTGAAGCAACAAGAGTTTCAGAAGAAGAAGGCACTCTGTACAAATATACAGAGGATAGTCATGTGAACCACTGTCATGTGACACTACCCAGAGTGCCATGGGCACAGGAACTACAGGCTTAGCAACCAATGGGCTTTAGTCCAGCCCCCCCAGTATATAAGGGGCTGTAGTCTCTAAACTCTCTCTCTTGATTCCTGGATTCATAAGAAAGCACAATACATGTATCTAAATTCATGTAATCTAGGCCAAAGCCTAAAGAACCTGCAGCCACTTCAAAACGTGAGTTATTAAGCTCTATCTACAATTCTAGTGACTACTACTCAACTCAAGAATAATATTAGTAGCACAATGGCCTGCATAAATCATCTCAATACTACAAGTCCCAGCAAGTCTGTGAGGTATCCTGCATCCCGGTTGCCTCTAGAGAAACTGCATATTTGTAAAGAGAGTTCCATAAGAATTCCAAGTAAAAGTTCCAGTTCTTGCATTATTCCTGCTGTGGACATTCCTTTGTTAAAACTGTTTTATGGTTGGTTGACGGCGCTTACCATACCGGAATAACCACATCCTGGCGTCACGAATAATCAAGGGTTAATACCACCAGACCCTGCTACACCATTGCAACACCCTGTCACCACACTGTAATTGCCCACTGGTCCCTGGTATCTGTGCCCATACGGCACAGATAGCTTTAGTGTTGGGTCCAGTGCCATTGAGAAACCTTGGCGTTGGTGTGCGGGCTCAGGTATGTCCTTCATATAAGGATATACTGGCTAATGTCTCAATTTTCACATCAGTTTGAGGGTTAGCCAATGTCGTTGTTTACATCTACCACAGTAGTGCACCTAAATTTATGTATTACTCTGTATGTTACACATCCATACCTTTCATCTGGTGTAGGATGCCATTGTGGCACTTGTATCCGCCATTGTATGCATTTTATGCTGGGGATTGCCCTTGGCAATGGACCACAAGTGCAGAATCTGTTCACCCAGTATGTATGCACAACTGCATTTGGGGTTGAGCACCTCCTGCTCTTTGAGAACACATTTTTTCTTCTTGTTTTTCCAATATCAGAAAGGTAAGCCATGGAGGAGAACATGTGAACCTGCTTGGAAGGCAATATTCCCCTGCCTTTAATATAGCATGCCCAACAACAAACCCATATGTTAGGCAAAATGGTTACAATAAAACAATAAAGTGCAATTTTACTCCTTAGACTTATTTAAAATGGTATTCCAGGAATTTTATTTATTTGACTATGCTGCAGGGGCTGTAAAGTTAGTGTAGTTCACAATATAGTGTCTGTTCCTGTGTGTGACGGTTTTCTCACAATTCTTCTGTGATTTTCACCCCACAATTTATTTTTAACAGCATACAAAATGACTGTTGTCTCAGATTTTTCCCAGCTTGCAATGCGGCCGAGACCTGACATCACTAGTCAGCTGATGACAGGGAGCCTGTCTGCTTCAATGGGTGGAGGGATCAATTTGCAACGAATGCAACAGTTGGAGGCACCCTGATTGAAAACCACACTGATTTCAATGGATGCATCTCATTTATGTTTGAATGGGGGGGGTGGCTGATGTGTAGGAGGGAGGAAGATGGAATTGTGGGATTTGTAGTCAAAAAAAGAAAAGTCAAACAGGAAATACCAGTTAGCCACAGTGTTATGGTGACCTTACAACATAGCCGTTTAGCCCCAAGACAAGTGCTGATCCTTCCTAAGTATGTCCATTACTGTCTGCCATGTACATACTAAAATCACCTTATGGTGGATAACCCCTTTAAGCTACAATCCTATTTAGACAGAATGCAACTTAATTCTGGGTTAGAAAGAAACCGTTGTGCTAATTAAAGAGCCAGCATCGAAAGAATACCTCCTCTAAAGTGTGCATAGACAATAGGATGTCTATGCACATTTTATAGGGGA
Organism: Hyla sarda; assembly: GCF_029499605.1. Classification (NCBI taxonomy): domain Eukaryota; kingdom Metazoa; phylum Chordata; class Amphibia; order Anura; family Hylidae; genus Hyla; species Hyla sarda. The sequence continues at coordinate 79,161,542 of NC_079195.1, read as the reverse complement.
CAATAGGATGTCTATGCACATTTTATAGGGGACAATAGGATGTCTATGCACATTTTATAAGGGACAATCATGCAATGCAGCTCCTTAAAGAGCTTGGGAGGAAAAATATTCCATAAGGGCACTGATTCCCTAAGAAATTAGGGCCACCAATTGAGTTTCAAAGATCTTTTGTGGCAGAGAGCAAGCATGAACAGAATGACTAACAAGGCAACATGTAACATGTAGAAGGATTTCCCACGCCACCCTGACCATGGTGTACATTTTTGCCGGGAATATGAAGTTTGTACCTTTTTTGCACCATTTAACAAAAGGCGCAGTTAACAAAACCCCATCAATATCATGCGCATACTCGAAATCAGTGGATTGCAACTCAAAATCAGCAGAAATGTGTAAACAAAAAGGCGCAAAAAAAAAAAGACACTATTGTCAAAATAGCGCCAAATGTAGACAGAAAAAAAGGTTTACACACACAATGATCAATGCCAGCCTTTAAGTTTTCACTAAATATTCAAATAGAATTATATGAGAATGATCCAAGGTTTACACTCCTTCAAATGTGGGCCTGGTGACGTACATTTAAAGGGGTTATCCAGAAACTTTTTTTTATAGATCAACTGGCTCCAGAAAGTTAAACAGATTTGTAAATTACTTCCATTAAAAAATCTTAATCTTTTCAGTACTTATGAGCTTCTGAAGTTAAGGTTGTTCTTTTCTGTCTAAGTGCTCTCTGATGACACGTGTCTCGGGAACCTCCCAGTTTAGAAGCAAATCCCCATAGCAAACCTCTTCTAAACTGGGCGGTTTCCGAGACACGTGTCATCAGAGAGCACTTAGACAGAAAAGAACAACCTTAACTTCAGAAGCTCATAAGTACTGAAAGGATTAAGATTTTTTAATAGAAGTAATTTACAAATCTGTTTAACTTTCTGGAGCCAGTTGATATATAAAAAAAAGTTTTTTCCTGGAATACCCCTTTAATGTTTTACATGATATTTTGAAAGGGTGGGAATCAATTTTACATCAACAATCTGGTGGGAATTTTACCTCAGCTTCTTGTTAATATAAAAATCATAGAATTGTTTTCTTTTTTTTTAAAGAAAAACATGTTACTCAGTTATTAAAAATATCAACATTACCGCTGTTCCCTACGAATGGCCCTTTAGCGTCTCTTATTGAGCCCTCTCGTGGTCTTAATCATGCACTACACTATGTCGGGTTCTACTCTTAAACCCCTGGCTGATCTGGCTGCAAGAGATTCTCCCACAAGCAGTACATTGTTGGAATATGCTCAGTTACGACACTTTGTGACCTCTCAAGGGGATAAAGAGGTATTCCAGGAATTTTTTATTTATTTGACTGTGCTAGAGGGGCTGTAAAGTTAGTGTAGTTCATAAGATAGTGTCTGTACCTGTGTGTGACGGTTTTCTCACAATTCTTCTGTGATTTTCACTCCAATATTTATTTTTATCAGCATACAAAATGACTGTTGTCTCAGATTTTTCCCAGCTTGCAATGCGGCCGAGACCTGACTCACTAGTCAGCTGATGACAGGCGGCCTGTCTGCTTCACTGGGTGCGAATGCTTTGTGGCAGAGAGATCAATCTGCAACTTATGCAACAGCTGTAGGCACCCTGATTGAAAACCACAGGTCTTTTGAATGGATGCAGCTCATTTATGTTTCAATGGGTGGGGTGGCTGATGTGTGGGATGGAGGAAAATGGAATTGTGTTATTTGTAGTAAAAAAAAGAAAAGTCAAACAGGAAATAATAGTTCACAAAAAGCTAGCCACAGTGTTATGGTAATCTCATGACACAGCCATTTAGCCCCAAGACAAGCGCAGATCCTTCCTAAGCATGTCCATTACTGTCTGCCAAGTACGTTCTAAAATCACCTTATGGTGGAGAACCCCTTCAACCTCTCTTTAACTAGAGAATTGACACCTTTTGAGATGTTTTGTGTAGCACCTCTATCCCCTGTCAAACCTATAGCTCGTATTATATTCTCTACTCCTTGACTTGTACAAGGACCGCAAACCATATATTTATGTATATTTTGGGCTGGAAGAGGGACCTACATCACTCATTTTCAGAGGAAGATTGGATTAAAGGGGACCTCCAGTGGAAAATGATATATATATTTTTTTTACATCAACCGGTGCCAGAAAGTTAAAAAGATATGAAAATTATTTCTATTTAAAAATCTAAATCATAGTTACATAGTATGGTTGAAAAAAGACATCCATCCATCAAGTTCAACAAAGGAATTCAAGGGAAGGGGTGTGGTGGGATAAAGGGGAAGGGATGGGATTTTATATTTCTGCATAAGCATTAACATCCGTTTTGAAGAAGTTCCAGCATGGAACGAAACGGACATTGTCTTGTGTAGCTCGCATCTCCCCTACCTGCTCCCCACCTGTCTGCACCCTTAGTTCCTTTGAGATGTTTTATGGAACAAGAATAAAGAAGTATTTTTGATACGGCAGTTTGGTGAGTTATCTGTCCTTTATTCTTTTCTCCTGTGAAGTATATTTATATGTATACTTGATGTGTATACCTTGTATTATCCTTAAGAACAGCCTCTAATACACACACTTTATGCACATATTCTATACTGTCTATATCAGAGAACAACCCAATGCAATGCTCCAGTAATATACTAGGTTACTACACACATAGAGGGAGACTTACCCAAGGTTCAAAACTAAGTTCAGTGTCATGCGCGATATTTCTCAGCGGTACGGTGACACTGACAGACAACGGGACCTGACTAAGTTCTATAACATGCGCTGGGGTTATTTTCGCACTTGCGCAGTAAGAGGTTCAGAGATGGAATACCTATAAGTCCATTGTCATGTGCAAGATTCGGCACCTGCGCAGATAGGATACCGGAGGCATATTAACCTATAAGTGGGGAGTCATGCGCGGCACGCTTTGATGCGATAAGCGTCACATCAGCGTCACATGGCCATGACTCTCACATCTGAATGGAGGAAGGATGTTTGGTATCAGAGACTGAAGTCAGATGCCAGTGTATTTAAGGAGGACAAGCACGCCTTCTGGCCATAAGCCACTAGCCTTTTCTGAGGAAGCTGGAAGTGAAATGTTAAAGGCACTGGCTAATGAAAGTTTTTAACTAGCAGCTCCACAGTCTCTTAATAAAAAACAACCTATAATAGTGCTAAAATAGGAGGGGCCATACCATAATAGTGCACCCTGGCTGTTGTTAGCATGGTTGTTTTATACAAGTTGCACAATAGATAGACTGGAGCTGTGGTTTTAAAGGAGTACTCCTGTGGAAAACTTTTTTTTTTTTTTAAATCAACTGGTGCCATGAAGTTAAACAGATTTGTAAATTACTTCCAGTATTTATTAGGGGCTGTATACTACAGAGGAAATGCTTTTCTTTTTAGATTTCTCTTCTGTCACGACCACTTTGTTCTCTGCTGACCTCTGCTGTCCTTTTTAGGAACTGTCCAGAGCAAGAGAAAATCCCCATAGCAAACAGATGCTGCACTGGACAGTTCCTAAATGGACAGCAGAGGTCAGCAGAGAGCACTGTGGTCATGACATGAGAGAAATCTAAAAAAGTAAAGCATTTCCTCTGTAGTATATAGCCCCTAAAAAGTACTGGAAGGATTAAGATTTTTTTTAATAGAAGTAATTTACAAATCTGTTTAACTTTCTGACACCAGTTGATTAAAAAAAAAAAAAGTTTTCCACGGGAGTACCCCTTTAACTACAATGTGGTTGTGACATCTAGTGGACACTTTGCAAATTGCACCTTTATCAGTTTATTCAATAAAAGTTATATTTTATTGGGAGGGACTTAGTTTAGGGTACCCCTTTGGGGGTTTTGCCCTAAAGTTGTTGTTAATTTAACCTTTTATGGACTGGTGACCAAAACTGAACAGCATATTCCAGGTGAGGCCGTACCAATGCTTTTTAAAGAGGTAGTATTCTGTTCCTGTCCCTTGAGTCCATGCCTCCTTTTATACTCACCAATATCCTGCTGGTCTTAGAAGCAGCAGCCTGACATTTCATGCTATTCTGTAATCTATGATTTACAAGTACACCCAGATCCTTCTCTACCAGTGACTCCCCCCGTTTAATTCCCCCTAAGACGCACAAAGGTTATTAGTACCCAGATGCATAACTTTACATTTATCCACATTGAACCTCATTTGCCAAGTGGATGCCCAGACACTTAGTCTATCCAAGTCATCTTGTAACTTATGCACATCCTCTATAGACTGTACCGTGCTACAAAGCTTGGTGTCATCTGCATAGATAGAAACAGAGCTGTTAATCCCATTCTCTATATCATTAACCCCTTAAGGACCAGGCCATTTTTTCACTGTAGGACCAGAGCATTTTTTGCACATCTGACCACTTTCACTTTAAGCATTAATAACTCTGGGATGCTTTTACCTTTCATTCTCATCAGATTAGTTTTTCGTGACATATTATACTTTATGTTAGAGGTAAAATGTTGTCGATACTTGCAATGATTCCAAAATTTGATGAAAAAATAGAAAATTTAGCATTTGTCTAACTTTGAAGCTCTCTGCTTGTAAGGAAAATAGACATTCCAAATAAATTATACATTGATTCACAAATACAATATGTCTACTTTATGTTTGCATCATAAAGTTGACATGTTTTTACTTTTGGAAGACATCAGAGGGCTTCAAAGTTGAGCAGCAATTTTTCAATTTTCACAAATTTTCTAAATCAGAATTTTTCATGGACCAGTTTGAAGTGGATTTGAAGGTCTTTCTCATTAGAAATACATCACAAATGATCCATTATAAAAACTGCACCCCTCAAAGTATTCAAAATGACATTCAGTGTGTTAACCCTTTAGGTGTTTCACAGGAATAGCAGCAAAGTGAAGGAGAAGATTCAAAATCTTCATTTTTTACACTCGCATGTTCTTGTAGACCCAGTTTTTGAATTTTTACAAGGGGTAAAACAAGAAAAATCCTCTAAAAATTTGTAACCCAATTTCTCTCAAGTAAGGAAATATCTCATATGTGTATGTCAAGTGTTCGGCGGGCGCAGTAGAGGGCTCAGAAGGGAAGGAGCGAGGATTTTGGAGAGTGAGTTTTTCTGAAATGGTTTTTGGGGGGCATGTCACCTTTAGGAAGCCCCTATGATGTCAGAACAGCAGAAAAAAACCCTCATGGCATACCATTTTGTAAACTATTTTGTAAACAATATTGTAAACTCATTTTGTGAGCCTTAATACCCCACAGGTGTTTGACGACTTTTCGTTAAAGTCAGATGTGTAAATGAAAAAAAAAATTTTCACTAAAGTGCATTTTTCCCCCCAAATTTACCATTTTTTTTATAAAGGGTAGTGGGAGAAAATGCCCCCCAAAATTTGTAACCCCATCTCTTCTGAGTATGGAAATACCCCATGTAAGGACGTAAAATGCTCTGCAGGCGAACTATAATGCTCAGAAGAGAAGGAGTCACATTTGGCTTTTGGAAAGCAAATTTTGCTGAAATGGTTTTTTTTTGGGGGGGGGGGGGCATGTCGCATTTAGGAAGCCCCTATGGTGCCAGAACAGCAAAAATACCCACATGGCATACTATTTTGGAAACTACACCCCTCAAGGAATGTAACAAGGGGTACAGTGAGCCTTAACACCTCACAGGTATTTCACGACTTTTTGTTACATTTTGAATGTATAATAAATAAAAAAAAATGTTTTTTCACAAAAATGCTGGTTTGTCCCCAAATTTTACATTTTTACAAGGGGTAATAGGAGATACCTGAGTATGGAAATACCCCATGTGTGGACGTCAAGTGCTCTGCGGTCGAACTACAATGCTCAGAAGAGGAGGAGCGCCATAGAGCTTTTGAAGAGTGAATTTGTTTGTAATGGTAGTCAGGGGCCATGTGCGTTTACAAAGCCCCTCATGGTGCCAGAACAGTGGACCTCCCCATATGTGACCCCATTTTGGAAACTACACCCCAAACAGAATGTAATAAGGGGTGCAGTGAGCATTTACACCCCACTGGCATTTGACAGATCTTTGGAACAGTGGGCTGAGCAAATTAAAAATTTAATTTTTCATTTTCACAGACCACTGTTCCAAAAATCTGTCAGACACCTGTGGGGCATAAATGCTAACTGTACCCCTTATTACATTACTTGAGGGGTGTAGTTTCCCGAAATGGGGTCACATGTTGGGGGGTCCATTGTTCTGGCACTATGGGGGCTTTGTAAACACACGTGGCCTTCAATTCCAGACACATTTTCTCTTCAAAATCCCAATGGCGCTCCTTCTCTTCTGAGCATTGCAGTGCACGCGCAGAGCACTTTACATCCACATATGGAGTATGTACTTACTCAGAAGAAATGGGGTTACAAATTTTGGGGGGCTTTTTTCCTATTTTCCCTTGTGAAAATGAAAAATGTAGGGTAACACCAGCATTTTAGTGAAAAAACATTTTTTTTTTCATTTTCCCATCCAACTTTAACGAAAATTTGTCAAACACCTGTTGAGTGTTAAGGCTCACTATACCCCTTGTTACATTCCGTGAGGGGTGTAGTTTCCAAAATGGGGTCACATGTCGGTATTTATTTTTTTGCGTTTATGTCAGAACCACTGTAAAATTAGCCACCCCTGTGCAAATCACCAATTTAGGCCTTAAATGTACATAGTGCGCTCTCACTCCTGAGCCTTGTTATGCGCCCGCAGAGCATTTTATGCCCACATATGGGGTATTTCCATACTCAGGAGAAATTGCGTTACAAATTTTGGGGGTCTTTTTTTCATTTTACCTCTTGTGAAAATAAAAAGTAAAGGGCAACACCAGCATGGTAGTGTAAAACATTTTTTTTTACACTAACAGGCTGGTGTAGACCCCAACTTTTCCTTTTCATAAGGGGTAAAAGGAGAAAAAGCCCACCAAAATTTGTAGTGTAATTTCTCCCGAGTACGGAAATAACCTATATGTGGCCCTAAACTGTTTACTTGAAATACGACAGGGCTCTGAAGTGAGAGAGCGCCATGCGCCTTTGAGGACTAAATTAGGGATTGCATAGGGGTGAACATAGGGGTATTCTACACCAGTGATTCCCCAACAGGGTGCCTCCAGCTGTTGCTAAACTCCCAGCATGCCTGGACAGTCAGTGGCTGTCCAGAAATGCTGGGAGTTGTTGGTTTGCAACAGCTGGAGGCTCCGTTTTGGAAACACTGCCGTTCAAGACGTTTTAAATTTTTTATTGGGGGGGGGGAGGGGACAGTGTAAGGGGTGTATATGTAGTGTTTTACCCTTTATTGTGTGTTAGTGTAGTGTAGTGTTTTTAGGGTACCTTCGCACTGGCGGAGGTTTACAGTGAGTTGTGTGGGCATGCTAAGAGTTGTAGTTTTGCAAGATCTGGAGGGCTATAGTTCAGAGACTACCATATAGTGGTCTCAAACTGTAGACCTCCAGCTGTTGCAAACTGGTTGGGAACCACTGGTTAAAAGGGGTACTCTGGTAGAAAACTTTTTTTCTTTCAAGCAACTACAGTATTCAGTGTTCACAAAAGTCCTGAAGGACTCATCTGATCTCTGCTGTAAGGACAGCACCCAAAAAAAGCCCTTTTTAGGGCTCAAACATCAGTCTGCATTTTTTTTTTCCCAAAAACACTTTTTTGACTGTGAAATAATAAAAGTCAGTTTCCATCACACAAGTGCGTTTCAGGGACTGCAAGGTCACAATGTTACACCAGTGCTACTCATATGTGGTGTAGCAGTAGTAGTGTAAATTTGAAAAAAAAAAAAAAAACATTGGCTGTGAAATAAAATCAGTCAGTTTACAAAACATTTGGGAATTTTTGGGCCTGCAGGGCTCTGTGTCACACTAGTGCAAGTCATATTTGGTGTAACCCCCTTCCCACCCTTGCTGGGCTCCTTGTACATAACAGTCTGTTTAACGCTGTCCATTTGTCCCAGATGAAGCGAAACACGGTCCGGGTGATGGCCCTGCAAACGGTGGCAAGAGGGTGTGGCATTTAAAAAAAACAGGTCCGAAGCGGAGGATACGCATCAGGCACCAAATATAGTGCCACTCAACGGAATCAAAAGCCTTATAGATATCCAGGCTGACCATGTAACCAGGGGAGACACTCTCCTCCGCTACGGAGATGTTGAGCTGAAGTCTCATCCGCTTTGTCTGCGGGAAGGGCCCTGCCCCAGACCTCACAGTATTATTCAAAAAAATGTAACTATATTTTATATCTTATTATCAGACACATCCTTTTCTTTCTTATTTATCTCTATTTATTCTGCCTTATTCTAAAAAAAAATTCCTAGCCTAGTAGGACTGCTATTTTTCCATTTTTTAAATCACCATATCTGCATTAGGTCAGTTCAGTACATTACATGATGTGTTACCAGCATTGGCCCGGCCTAAGTTGGCTCCTCCCTCTTCCTTTTTATATACAGAACTAAAGAACCCATTCAGTAGCTCTGCCTTCTCTTGATCACCAGTGACAACCTCCCCATTATCATTATTAAGGGGTCCTACATCCTCTATCCTTATTTGGTTTTTGCATTTATATATCTAAAAAAATATTTAGGGTTAGTTTTGCTTTCTTTTGCCACCTGTCTCTCATTTAGAATTTTTGCTGTTTTTATAGCATTTTTACAGATTTCATTAAGCTCTTTGTACTGTTTAACCTGTTGGGGACCACAGGCATATGGGTACGCCCTTGCACGCTGGTACTTAATGACGAAGGGAGTACCTGTACACACATGGGAATTTCCGCCGCTAGCAGGGCGGGGATCGGACTGAAATGCCTGGGGGGGGGGGGGGGGTAGGGGGTTCTGAGACCCCCATGTCGGTGATCATTGCAAATCGCTGATCAATTCAGATATATGATTTGATGCAATTCCGGCCTGATTGGGTCTCTGATTACCCGATATTCTGGAAAATAGGGATGATCAGAGCTGTCAGAGACAGCCCCAATCATCCTGAAGGATAGGAGTGAGGTGGCAGGGGTGCCACCTCCTCCTATCCCCTGCGATTGGCCGGTCAGGACTGACCCGCGAATTGCAGGGCAGGGGCGGGGGTGAAAGTTACTTTCCCCCGCTCTGGATGTCGGGTCAGATCGGGGGAAAGATGGGGGCGATGGTGCGGGGGCCTTGGATGCGGCGGGGACTCACGGCAGTTAGCTCGTGGACCGGGGACCAGGGACCAGGACCGGCGGCTGACAGGAGGTGGCAGGCAAGTGGAGGCAGCGGCGGCAGCGGTGTCTGATGCAGCTGTGAAGATCGTCGTAAAGTGATCTTCACTGCTGTATCTTGGAGTTTCAAAACTACAACTCCCAGCATGTCCTTTGGTTGGAGGGCCACAGTTTGCAGACCACTGTCCTCCCAGATGTTGCAAAACTACAACTCTCAGCATGCCCAGACAGTCCAGGCATGCTGGAAGTTGTAGTAATGTAAGATCTGGCCCTTCAGATGTTGCAGAACTACAACTCCCAGCATGCCTGGACAGTCACAGCATGCTGGGAGTTGTAGTTTTGCAACATATGGAAGGGCACTGTTTGGAGACCACTATACAGTGATGTCCAAACTGTAGAGCTCCAGATGTCAATTCAAAGCATGGTGGAGGAGGCAAGTGTAACACTTGCATCCGGGTACACTCCTATGAAAATCCCTAATTTAGGCCTCAAATGTGCATGGCGCTCTCTCACTTTAGAGCCCTGTCGTATTTCAAGGCAACAGTTTAGGGCCACACATGGGGTATCTCCGAACTCAGAAGAAATTATGCTACAAATTTTTGGTGGCTTTTACTGGTTTTCTCCTTTTACCCCTTATGAAAAGGTAAAGTTGTGGTCTACACCAGAATGCTGGTGTTGCCCCATACACCAAAAGGTAAAAGGATGGTAAAAGGAAAAAAAGACCCCCAAAATTTGTAACACAATTTCTCCCAAGTACGGCAATGCCCCATATGTGGACATAAAATGCTCTGCGGGTGCACAACAAGGCTCAGGAGTGAGAGCGCACCATGTACATTTGAGGCCTAAACTGGTGATTTGCACAGGTCCTTAGGGACAAAATGGGCTCAGTCCACAAGGGGTTAAATGCTATGGCTGAACCCTCAGATTTGTATTTTTTAAAGGCTATTTTTTTGTTGTTTATTGCTCTTTGACATCATTTGTCAGCCATGTAGGATTAAGTTTTAATCATTTATATTTGTTCCCTTTAGTAATAAATGTAGCTTTATAGTTATTCAGAGTTGATTTGAAAATTTCCCATTTATCATCTGTATCAGTATTTGAGAACACCTCCCCCCAGTCTATGTCCTGAGGTGCAGCAATCAGCCCAGGAGGGAAGTTTGCCTTTTTAATATCATACGTTTTTGCCCTCCCAGCCTGTCTTTGTTTTCTACACTCTAAGCAAAAATGAAATATATTGTGGTCGCTATTACCAAGGTTTTCACGCACAGTTGCATTCCCAACCAGCTCTGCATTGTTATGCCCATAATGTTATCCTGCAATATATGTAGGTATTGTTTCCCCTTTGTAGTTTTAGCCAAACTCCGACCCCAATCTATATCCGGATAGTTAAAATCTATGAGCGGCATAGGCCATATTCAAATTCGCGATATTTCGCAAACATATGGACGAATATTTGTGATATATTCGCAAAATTCACATATTCGTTATATTCAGTTTTTTTTTCCTATGCACATTTGCGAAAATGTATGCGCATATGTGAAATCTATGCGCATATGCGAATGTTTGTGAATATTGAGACCTACCTTTAATGGTATAGGGAACTCATGGGCTAATGCATTAACTCTGTGAGCATTAACTCACGGTATGTAATATTGTAAGATAAGCAGGGGGGTTTTGGCAGTACAGTGGATGGGAGACCGTGCGGTGGTTTAAGTCCCGGGGTGGGACAGAGTGTTACAGTGTTGTGGTTAAACTTTCCTGGAAAACCTGCTGAGTTGCCCATAGCAACCAATCAGATCGCTTCTTTCATTTTTCACAAGGCCTCTGCAAAATGGAAGAAGCGATCTGATTTGTTGCTATGGGCAACTGGACAACCTTTCCTTTGCACAGGTTTTGATAAATCTCCCCCTATGGGGGAGATTTATCAAAACCTGTTCAGAGGAAAAGTTTCTGAGTTGCCCATAACAACCAATAAGATTGCTTCTTTCATTTTTGAAAAGGCCTCTGAAAAATGAAGGAAGCAATCTGATTGATTGCTATTGGCAACTCAGAAACTGTTCCTCTGGACAGGTTTTGATAAATCTCCCTCTATGGGGGAGATTCATCAAAACCAGTGTGGAGGAAGAGTGGTGCAGTTGCCCATAGCAACCAATCAGATCGCTTCTTTCATTTTTAACAAGGCCTTTGAAAAATGAAAGAAGCAATCTGATTGGGTGCTATGGGCAACTGGGCAACCTTTACTCTGCACAGGTATTGATAAATATCCCATTATGTTCCTTAACCTCCCATTCATTCATTCATACACAGCCTTACACATTACATCCAGTTTCAATTAACTCCAATACCCATGTTTGGTACCCCATTAACCCATTAGTTTCCACGGTTCAAAGGCTTTCTTAATTACCAATTGATCTACATTTGTCAATCATGAGTAAATAAAGTTAAACCACAACACTGTAACACCCCGGTACTTGAACCACCACACGGTCTCCCATCCACTGTATTGCCAAGACCCTTCTGCTTATCTTACAGTTTTACATACCATGAGATCCCCATAGACCACAATAGGCCTATTGATTTCAATGGGCAAAATATCACAGAGTTAATGCACTAGTGCAGTGGTCTCCAACCTGCAGACCTCCAGATGTTGCAAAGCTACAACTCCCAGCATGCACGGACAGCCAACAGCTATCCGGGGATGCTGGGAGTTGTAGTTTTGCAACATCTGGAGGTCTGCAGGTTGGAGACCACTGCACTAGCCCATTAGTTCCCTATACCATTAAAGAAGGGAGGGCTCAATATTCGCGAATATGCACATATGCAAAGGGCAGAGAGGGATGATCAGTGATCACTGTGATGTGTACTATGAACAAAAAGAAAAAAAAAAAGAAAATATTCGTAATTGTGAATATATAGTGCTATATTCGCAAAATTCCCGAATTCGCGAATATGCGAAATTCGGGATTAAAATTCAAATTGCGAATATTCGTGAGCAACTCTAATTATTACCACTGTACCCTCCCGGGCAGCCCTCTCTATTTGTTTATGCAGCTGACCTTCTATCTCCTCAGGGGTCTATAGATTACACCAAAAATGATCTTTTCAATGTTTCCTTCCTTTTTTAATTCTACCCACAGTGATTCCACATTCTAAGAATCATCTCACGCTATGGCATCATTCACACCTGGCCATAGCGTAGCAGGACCTGCGGGTCACGTGGTTAGGTGAACTCTATGGTATTTCTGCTTTAGGACCTTTGGAGGTCCCTGTAACGTATTCAATGCCATGTTCGGACCAATCAGATTAGCCCCGCCCCCTGCCCATATAAGGGAGCGGTGGCCATGTTCTCGCTCACTTGTTCCTGTGCAAGCAAGCAAGAAGCATATGCGCTGCTGAGATCAGTGAGTCTAGGCCTAAACCTTGCGGCGACGGCCGATAACTTCTCATTTCTGAGTGTATCAATCCCCACGCTCTCTGCAAGGTCACCGGACCTTATCTATCCCCTAAATCTGGACTGATCTGCAATAACTACCCTAAATTCAGAGACTTTTAATATCATTCAAGGTCCGCAACAATTGTCAGTCATTGAGATATACAAAGACTGTTTGCCTGAGACTATCATTGTTCATTGGATGCACTGCAGGCACTTAAGTAAAGTTTGTTCAAGTTCAAGTACCTTGTGGACCTTCAGTCATTTTATTACATGCACCTATGATTTCTGGGAAAGGCGGCGATAGGCTGGGGAATTACCTCAGCATACTAGCCCTCAGCCTGGCGTCACGAACTCTAGGGTTAACATTAACCCCTTATCTACTACAACATCCCAACTACCCTACACCCCCCAGGGCTACCACACCACCAATTCTACTTTGTAATGAAATAAGTCATTTTACCCAAAAATCTATGGCGAAACGGAAAAAAAATTATTGTGAGACAAAATTGAAAAAAAAAAACAATGACATTTTGTGAGTTTTGGGGGCTTCCGTTTCTACACAGTACATTTTTCGGTAAAAATGACACATTCTCTTTATTCTGTAGGTCAATAAGATTAAAATTATACCCTACTTATATAGGTTTGATTTTGTCGTACTTCTGCAAAAAAATCATAACTACATGCAGGAAAATTTATATGTTTAAAATTGTCATCTTCTGACCCCTATAACTTTTTTATTTTTCCTGTATGGGGCGGTAGGAGGGCTCATTTTTTGCGCCATAATCTGAAGTTTTTAGCGGTACCATTTTTGCATTGATATGACAATTTTTTTCATGATATTAAAAGTGACCAAAAATCCACTATGTTGGACTTTGGTTTAAATAATTTTTATTGGATTTTTTTTTTTGGAGAAATTTACAACAACGTGGCCAAGGAACAATACATAACAAATATAACACAGTTATATAAATATTACTAAAGCAATCACTCAGCTGTATGTAGAAATATTAATTTGCAGAATCATGTCTTTGGATGTTGCGGATATTATAGACATATCCGGTAGATCATTATAGGTCATCTTGAAAAATAAAAACGTCACATAAGCAGTTTTAAAGTATTTTATAGTCATACCTATAACTCTGCAGCGAAGAATAGGATTTTTCATGACTGGAATTTTTTTGCGGGTACGCCATTGACCGTGCAGTTTAATTAATGATTTATAATTTTGACATTTCCAGGGGGGTGATTCAAACTTTTATTAGCGAAGGTGTTAAATGATCTTTATTTACTTTTTTTTTTCACTTTTTTTTTGCAGTGTTATAGCTCCCATAGGAACCTATAACACTGCACACACTGATCTTTATCATTGATCACTGGTTTCATATAAGAAACCAGTGATCAATGATTCGGCCGCTTGACTGCTCATGCCTGGATCTCAGGCGCTGAGCAGTCATTCGGCGATCGGACAGCATGGAGGCAGGTATATTATATGTGGAGGACATGTGAGGGGGGCATTATTATATGTGGAGGACATGTGAGGGGGGCATTATTATATGTGGAGGACATGTGAGGGGGGCATTATTATATGTGGGGGACATGTGAGGAGGGCATTATTATATATGGGGGGGTCATGTGAGGGGGCATTACTATATATGGGGGCAATGTGAGGGGCATTACTATATGAGGGGGCATTACTATATATATGGGGGGTCATTACTATATATGGGGGCAATGTTAGGGGACATTATAATCTATGGGGGTAATGTAAGGAGGCATTATTATATATGGGGCAATGTGAGGGGGCATTACTATATATGGGGGCAATGTGAGGGGGCATTATATTATATAGGGGCAATGAGAGGGGGCATTACTATATACGGGGGCAATGTGAGGGGCATTACTATATGAGGGGGCATTACTATATATATGGGGGGTCATGTGAGGGGGCATTACTATATATGGGGGCAATGTGAGGGGCATTACTATATATGGGGGGTCATTACTATATATATGGGGGGTCATTACTATATATGGGGGCAATGTTAGGGGACATTATAATCTATGGGGGTAATGTAAGGAGGCATTATTATATATGGGGCAATGTGAGGGGGCATTACTATATATGGGGGCATTACTACATAATGGGGGCAATGTGAGGGGGCATTATATTATATAGGGGCAATGAGAGGGGGAATTATAATGTATGAGGACAATGTTGGGGCCTAATACTATACAGGGGCACAGAAGGAACTACTATATGGGGCAGTGTAATACATATAGGGGGTTTGTATAGAGGTGAGGATTTTGCTGTAGCGAGAATCCTAAAATGTTTGTCTGGCAGATTCGGTGAAGACGAGTTGTGATTGGGAGAAATCTTCATGATGACCCAGGACAGAAGAAAGAGAAAAGTGAAGGACTCCGAACAGAGTAGACACCCCTGTGAGTATGTAACTATAATGACTTATATGGTCTGCAGCCCCTGTGTACAGCTCAAATCTATTCCTGTCTAGGGTTATTGATATTTTGTATACTGTACTGGTTTTTATTCAATAACAATATAGCAGTGTTAGTGGTCATGGTAGTGGTCATGGTGTGGAGGATTTATATGTCCCTGGTATTGTGGTGTTATTAGTGATACTGGTCTGCGTATAGGCCACATCACATTTTCTATGTTCACGAGGCAGTGAGCGTCTGTATACAACCTGTCACGTTGCCATGATTACTTACACATGTGGTGAGTGTTTTTAACCTAACCCCTTCTCCGCCATTGTTTTTAATTCTCCTGTAGATATGTATTTAATCATGATTATATTTTCACTATGATCGGTTTGGTGATATGTAAATGTAATAACACTAAACACATTGTATTTCATTGCACGCATATATCCATACAATGGTCCCTCAAGTTACAATATTAATAGGTTTCGGGACGACCATTGTATGTTGAGACCAGAACTCTATCGAAACCTGGTAATTGGTTCTGAAGCCCCAAAATGTCATCTGAAAATAGGAAAAAGTGAGGATTAAATAAAAATAAGTAGATAACTAATATAGATAAAGCAAGTCCTTACACATAAATAAGAAAGATCTGCTGGGAGCTGTAATCACTGTCTATTTCAGTGTTTTCCAACCAGGGTGCCTCCAGCTGTTGCAAAACTACAACTCCCAGCATGCCTGGACAGCCAAAAGCTGGAGGCACCCTCGTTGGGAAACACTGGTCTATGTAGAGGACAGGAGCTTCTTCAGGGTCCTGTACAGTACAGAGTGTCCTAAAAAAGTATCATAGAGCCGCCCTCACCTGGTATCCAAAGGAGCAGGTAACCCTGGTACAGGTAAAGAGTAGTAAAGAACATGTAATACCTTCCTGTACTGTAGGGGGCGCTACCAGACACCAGTCAGTGCATGCACTTCAGTAATACAGGGGGTTTTACCAGTAAATGCCCATTCTGATTGGTCAGTTCTTCCAGCTATAGACACGTTTCACAGATCTGGACTGTCTGTACATTGTATGTTGAGTCTGGTTTCAAGTTACAATGGTCCAGAAAAGACCATTGCATGTTGACACTATTGTATGTTGAGGCCATTGTAAGCTGAGGGATCAATATATGTGTATTTTATTTTTTTACACTGGATCATTGTTTTTTTTTTATTTATTTTTTTAACCTTTTCACTTTGATTTGCTATAATTACCCTGTAATTGATTTTGTGTGTGTTCACACATAAATACCACTACTCTGTATGCTTGATAAAGACTGTGCAGACAGTCAAAACGTTGCATGCCACATATGAGGAAATAAACTACACTGCTTTTCACCTTATATTGGAGGCTGTGGGACGCTTTCTATTTGTGTCGATTACTGCCGCCAGCGACCAGGGCTGCGATTGGGCCCGCTTGCACCCACATCACCTTGACGCTGTTCGGATGTGCTGCTCTACCTTGCTTCTACTTAGCTATCTGACTATCTACCTAGTTAGCTAACAATCCAACTGGCAAGCTACTTACCTGGCTACCTACATATGTCATATGTTTGTCGTACGTGTCACACATAATGTAAGTAAATGAAGATGCACTGCAACCCTCAAATGGCCGCAACCCAGCTGTTGGGTCACGGACACTTGTAGGCCCATAAAAATCCTCAGCACCAGGCCCATGATGCTCTTAATCCGGCCCTGAACTTGGTGCCCTGGTACTTAATGCACCAGAAAGTACATTTACATCCTGAGCAGCAGACCAACTATGGAGCGAGTGCAGGAGCTGTCAGCAGCCGCGCAATTACAGTCAATGAAAGAGAGCGGCTTCTTGCTGTTCTCCTTCATTAACCCCTTAAGTGCCATAATCATGACACTTAAGCACCTGCCGCAATCACTGTCCCCCTAAACCGATTGGCTACCCCGCTATATGTATGCTGGGGTCCAATCACTTTGCTCCCCTGCCAGAGGTCCTCTGACCTGCTCAGTGTGGGTCCCAGCTCCAATCTGCTGATAGAGCCTGCTGAGCCAGACTCTACTTGCAGATCACCAATAACATTGAGTAATGCTATGCAAAAGCGAAGCATTACTCAGTGTAAGCGTTCTGAAAATTGCATGTAAAAGTTTCCTATGGGGGACCTAAAAAAAGTGAAAGTAAACTAACAAAAATGTTGTTGTTTTTTTGTTTTTGTTTTTAAAACACACATAAGCCACTCTCCGTATAAAGATTAAAATCATTCCCTTTTTCTATTTTTTAAAGAAAAAGAAAAAAAAACCTGCATATTTGGTATTACTGCATGTTAAAATTCCAGAATGATTAAAATATAATGTTTATGATCCCATATGGTGAACGGCGTAAATGTAAAATAATGCCAATGTTGTAACGGCTGTGGTAGGTGGATCCACTGACCTGTTGAGGAAGATGGCTTGGGCCATACCAGGGAGCGGAGTCTAAGGTGCTGCTAGTTTTGACCAGAGCCCAATGCAAAGCGGGATGGACTTGCTGCGGCCGGTGGCACCCAGGTCGCTACCACTGATACAACTCGTCCCCACAGGCAGCCAAGGTATAACGTGGCACAGGTAGTATGAGACTCAGATGTAGTCAGGACAGGCAGGAGGTCAGGACAGGTTGCAATGCAGCTAGGTCAGGTTTCGAAGCAGGAGGTCAGAAGGCAGGCAGCACAGGAGCAAGGTCAGGTCACAAAGCAGGAGGTCAGAAGGCAGGTGGTACAGGAGCAAGGTCAGTATACGTAGCAGGGGATCAGATACATGGCAAGACTAGACACAAAATACGCTTTCTCTTGGCAACTAGGGCACAAAGATCTGGCAGCGAGCCGCAGGAAGTGCCAGAACTAAATAGGGACTGATTCTGCAAAGCACCAATTATTGGTGCACTGGCCCTTTAAATTTAAAAGAGTTGGCACGTGCCCACAGGAACGGGCAGGAGGGGGACAGAGCAGGGTTCGCAAGCGAGCGTGCCCCACACAGGACCGAGGGACATGACCGGAGAAGGCAAAGGCATGTGAGCGGCAGTCCGGGGTTCGTATGCGGGCGTGTCCCACGATGCGAACCGCAGCACTGCCAAGGACAGGAGGAGATAGGTGAGAACACTGCAGGCCGGAGAGCCCGACCGAAGCGCAAGACATGACAAATGTCCACATTGCAACCCCGAATAAATTGAATATAAAAGTGATCAAAAAGTTTTTTATGTGCAAAAGTGGTACTGATGAACACTACAGATCATGGCGCAAAAAATTAGCCCTCATACAGCCCCGTATAGGGAAAATGTAAAAAGTTATAGGGCTCAGAATACAATATTTTTTATTTTTTTTAAATGCTTGACTTTTTTTTTTTTTTTTTAAAGAAGTACAATAATTAAAAAACATGTAAGCATGGTATCATTTCAATCATATTGACCCACAGAATAAAGATGGGATATATTTTTTTTACCATAAAGTGCACTCCAAATAAACAACCCCCAACCCCCAGACAAAAAAGTGCAAAATTGCTATTTTCTTTTTAATTTCTTCCACAAATTATATATTTTTTTGGTTGTGCCGTACATTTTATAGTAAAATGAGGGATGTCATTACAAAGTACAATTGGTCATGTAAAAATGCTGTGGAGTTGGACTGTGATGGTAACTAGCTTCGGTTGGGGCCTACTACCATATAGGGGCTATACAGGAGGGCAGGTAATCTCTACAGGGGGGAATTATTACTGTTTGGGGCACTATAGATGCTGGAAAAGTGCGGAGCCTGAAATGTTTGTCTTGGAGACGAGTTGTGTCTGAAATTAATTGTCATGACATTCTGGGCCGGATGGAGAAGAAAAAGGAAAGTAACCAACTCTGATCAGAAGAGACGTCATGTGCGAGTCACCTGATGTAACTGTATGTAATCACTTCTATGGTCTGCAGATAGGGTTGCCACCCTGCCGGTATTTTACCGGCACAGCCGGTATTTTCATCTACATTCCGGGCTGTGCTGGTAAGCTTGGATGAAAAATACCGGCCATGCAATGGCCGGTATTTTTCATTCACTGACAGGGGCGGACTGAGCAGTATGCCCAGAAGAGCACTTCTTTTATGACCGGCAACTAAATTTTGCCTGTGACCTGCAGGCTGCCGCACTACAGTTTCAGCCCCTGACACAAAGCCCACTGACTGTCGGGCCGTACAATGCCCAGGTCTGACACCACCAGCCTGTGACAGGGAGAGCTCCGTGCGATGACAGGAAGAGACTGTACAGTGCTGGGGAGGGGGCGTGCACCTCCTGTCTCCTCTCTCCCCCTCCCCCGCCTTCTCTCTGCCGTGCAGTCTTACAACCCTCCATAGGCAGAGCAGGGAGGGGAGAGGAGGAGAGGCCGTGTATCCTTTCTCCCTCTGCTGCGCAGGGCGGGTGAGTGTCTGTGTTTACATGTGTCTGTGTATGTGTCTCTGTGTGTATGTGTATATATATACATATATGTGTGTGTGTGTATATAGGTGTGTGTGTATATATGTGTGGGAGGTGGGGGGGGGGGGTGGAAGCTGCCTAATCTGGGGTACAACTATGCTCGTAATCTGGGGGACAACTATACTGATCTGGGGGACAACTATGCAGCCTAATCTGGGGGACAAGTATGCTCCTAATCTGGGGGACAAGTATGCTCCTAATCTGAGGGACAACTATGCTGCCTAATCTGGGGGACAATTATGTTCCTAATCTGGGGGACATCTATGCTGCCTAATCTGGGTTACATCTATGCTGCCTGATCTGGGGGACAACTATGCTGCCTAATCTGGGGGACATCTATGCTGCCTAATCTGGGTTACATCTATGCTGCCTGATCTGGGGGACAACTATGCTGCCTAATCTGGGGGAAAACTACCCGGCCCTCCACAATATTTTTAGTTTCTCATGTGGCCCCATGGGATAAATAATTGCCCACCCCATTCCTCCTCAACTCCGGACATTCCTTAACCTGGAGCCGCCCGGGGAAAGGAGAAAGTGAAGACAAGAGACTGGTGAGACCTCTCTGCAAAATTGTGTATTTAATGCAGTGTTTCCCAACCAGGGTGCCTCCAGCTGTTGCAAAACTATTACTCCCAGCATGTCCAGACAGGCTTTGGCTGTCCGGGCATGCTGGGAGTTGTAGTTTTGCAATAGCTGGAGGCACCCTGGTTGGGAAACACTGATTTAATGTGTGAAACTATCTGCTGCGCTCTGTATCTAATCCTGTCATGTGTGATACTGTCTGCTGAGCCTGTATATCCAAATCTGTCATGTGGGATATGAGCCTGTGTATCTAATCCTGTCATGTGCGATACTGCCTGATGAGCCTGTGTATCTAATCCTGTCATGTGTGATACTGTCTGCTGAGCCTGTATATCCAAATCTGTCATGTGGGATATGAGCCTGTGTATCTAATCCTGTCATGTGCGATACTGCCTGATGAGCCTGTGTATCTAATCCTGTCATGTGCGATACTGTCTGCTGAGCCTGTGTATCAAATCCTGTCATTTGTGATACTGTAAGCTGAGCCTGTATATCCAAATCTGTCATGTGTGATACTGTCTGATTAGCCTGTTTATCTGACGTTGCGCAGGGGGACGTCACTCGTCATCAGAGAGAGCCAGCGTTGCTGTCGCGCACCACCACTACCGCCGCCGCTGGCATAAATAGGGTTTTGGTACGTATTCTCTAAATGTAATTTTTTTGTGCCATATAGGAAAATTCCCCCCGCATATATATTGTATCCCTCCAATCCCCTATGCCATTTCTTAAACCCCCCTCCCATCCCCCGTGCCATTTCTTAAACCCCTGATCCCTCAGCCCCTGTGCAATCTAGACCCTCCCCTTTTGTAGCTCCACCCCCCCACATAGCCACACCCATGACCGGTATTTTTCTGAGGGAAAGGTGGCAACCCTATCTGCAGAGCCTGTGTACAGCTGATATCTACCATTATATGGTCACCGTATGTGGGAATATTTTTAGAAGTGGTCTTCACTTCTACAGTACAGTACAGGTCGGCTAATTTTTGCACTGTATCCGGTTTTGTGGCCATACTGACCACATACCATGGTTTTCAGTCCGGCCACAAAAGTGTATATGGTGCAAAAAGGAGCCGATCTGACTCCGGTCGGTGCATTTAAACTAATGAGATACAGTACGGGTCCTGTGGGGATGCGGCCGATTTTGAAATATCCCCGCCAGATTCGTCTGCCATCTGGCTGAAACGTGGTGTGAATGCACCCTAAGTCAGAGTCAAAAGTCAGTCTAGTTAGTGTCTACCATTACTACAAGTCTCAGCATTCCCATAACAGCGAGTGTGGCTTTCTTGCTTCATCCATTTCTTCAGTGTAAATCTGCCTCCAGCACTTAGATTACTTTGTCTGTGCTGTTATCTTGAAACTATTTTCAGTAAACACTTAATTACACCTTATCTCAAGTGCGCTTCTCACAGACCAATCACAGCTCAGCTTTTAATTTACCAGAGATGGTTAACATCGGAAAGCTGGTAAGCTTTAATGCTGGCGTCTTCATATGTGGAAGAATTAAAGGGGTATTCCAGGAAAAACTTTTTTATATATATCAACTGGCTCCAGAAAGTTAAACAGATTTGTAAATTACTTCTATTAAAAAATCTTAATTCTTTCAGTACTTATGAGCTTATGAGACTCTGGTCGGCTCATTAAAGTAAATGGAGTTCAGCGCTGGTACGGCTGGGGTACGGGAGAGCCCTGTTTGCCCCTCCCCCAGCCGGATCCAACAACAGTAATATAAAAACGAAGTGTGAATACAGGGCAAAAGTCCTTACTGCAGAACAACAAAGCTGGTAAGGAACAAGGTTAAAGGGGTATGCCAGGAAAAAAACTTTTTTATATATATCAACTGGCTCTAGAAAGTTACACAGATTTGTAAATTACTTCTATTAAAAAAAGATGGTTAACATCGGAAAGCTGGTGAGCTTTAATGCTGGCGTCTTCATATGTGGAAGAATTAAAGGGGTATTCCAGGAAAAACTTTTTTATATATATCAACTGGCTCCAGAAAGTTAAACAGATTTGTAAATTACTTCTATTAAAAAATCTTAATCCTTTTAGTACTTATGAGCTTCTGAAGATAAGGTTGTTCTTTCCTGTCTCTCTGATGACAGTTCTCTCTGATGACACCTGTCTCAGGAAACGCCCAGTTTAGAAGCAAATCCCCATAGCAAACCTCTTTTAAACTGGGCATTTCCCGAGACAGGTGTCATCAGAGAGCACTTAGACAGAAAAGAACAACCTTAACTTCAGAAGCTCATAAGTACTGAAAGGATTAAGATTTTTTAATAGAAGAAATTTACAAATCTGTTTAACTTTCTGGAGCCAGTTGATATATATAAAAAAGTTTTTCCTGGAATACCCCTTTAATTCTTCCACATATGAAGACGTCGGCATTAAAGCTCACCAGCTTTCCGATGTTAACCATCTTTTTTTAATAGAAGTAATTTACAAATCTGTGTAACTTTCTAAAGCCAGTTGATATATATAAAAAAGTTTTTTTCCTGGCATACCCCTTTAACCTTGTTCCTTACCAGCTTTGTTGTTCTGCAGGACTTTTGCCCTGTATTCACACTTCGTTTTTATATTACGGTTGTTGGATCCGGCTGGGGGAGGGGCAAACAGGGCTCTCCCGTACCCCAGCCGGACCAGCGCTGAAATCCATTTACTTTAATGAGCCGACCAGAGTCAAACGGTGACTCCGATCGGCTCATTTTTGACCCGTATTCGGATTTGTGACCGGACCTAAAACAGTAGTATATTACGGTTTTAGGTCCAGTCAGGAAACAGCATACGGTTCAAAATGAGCCGGACGGAATCACCGGTTGACTCCGGTCGGCTCATTAAAGTAAATGGAGTTCAGCGCTGGTCCGGCTGGGGTACGGGAGAGCCCGGTTTTCCCCTCCCCCAGCCGGATCCGGCACCTTTAATGTAAAAATGAAGTGTGAATGCAGCCTTAGATGACAATAAAGGAAATCTGTCATCTGTGTCACCTGCACTAACCTGTTGCGTTATGTGCTGTTGTTCTCCGGCTATCCTCTTTGGTATCTTCAACTCCAGGCCTGACTTGGAGCATGGGTGGAGCTTAGTGATGTACCGCTGCTTTTTGCTAGCAGCAGGACCCAGCAAAGAACAGCAGTGAACGTCACCAAACTCCAAATTGGGCCCGGAGCTGAAGATACCAAAGAGGATTGCCAGAGAACCACAGCACGGAATGGGACAAGGTAAGTACCATTGTCATCAGTGTCACCTGCACTACCTGTCTGCACTGACAGCTTAGTGCAGGCTACACTGATGACAGATTTCCTTTAAGGTACCCATATACTGTTGTGTTCTCATCTGGACTGTAATAATGTGTAAATGACTCTGCAGGACAACTCCTGGGTCTATAAATTATGCAAGATCCTGGCAGTGGATATAGACTGAAACTATTGTGTGATGCCTTCAGCAGTTTTGTTACTTGTTATTAATGTATGGATTACTATGCTTTGCATTTATAGTGTGTAATTCTCTGTTCATGGTGTAACAGCACCTTCAGCATCTTTGCATACACTGCAGCTCTTCACATTAGAAGTTTGACCCATTTCTGCTTCCATACCCTGTAGCCTATGAACTCTGATGACATCATCAGCTCAGCCCATGGCAAACATTTCCTCATTTCACAGCCAGCATTCAAGAGGTAACCACGGCTTAGTAGGATCCTGAGCCATCCTCTTTATCCAGGCTTATGGTAGCATCGCTGGAATTTTCACACAATTATATAAAAATATGGTTTGCATCTGTATGCATATTGTTGTGTTTTCATGTTTTCCTGCTGTTTTAGTATTATTCTGTTCCTCAATTTCACCACATATATCCTTGCAATAAAAGTTGAAGTTGGATGTTGCTCCTTTGTCAATTCACTGCCGGGGAAGGTTTAGCTGTCTGTCAAGTTATGTACACTCACACATAAGGAGGACAGAACATATTGTTAGTGATCTAAATATTTTGATTATAACAACTGTTATGGATGTTAAGGGCATGCCGTACATTGCAGGCTGCTCTGTGGAGTACCATTTGATAGCACCCCTCAGTATAATGCCAAGTTTTATAGTATACAATAAGCATACAACACAGTGTCCAAATTTACATACTCTTGTCAGAAGGAATCTTAAACTTATTATAGTCCTTTGCTTCTTAATTGAGTATGTAGAAAAACATGTTTGCATATTTTTTGGTTAAGTAACCCTCTAAAGTTTTAGACATTTTTACAGTAAATTATATTTCATATTGTGTTACTTAATAATATAACAGCCGCTGGCGTCTTGCCACTTACTTCTGTTGCTGGGTCCAACTATTTGCTCCCAACTGCTGGGGCCACACTTCTGCTGCTTTTGCCCCAGCACTGGGCCATAGAGTTCATGTTGTGACTAATTCTGCTATTTAAGGCGACACTGCACATACACAAAAACTGTCTCCTTTCTATCACACATCAGCATCACCTATTTAAGTCAGATTGGCCCTTTCATTGGTGTCTGAGGGTTGTTATGGTTCCCAGTGTCCATTAGCGAAGGTGTGTTCTATCTGTTCCTGTGTATTGACCCATGTCTTACTTCTGGGTCTGGTCTCTGTCTGATCCCTGCTGTACCAAATCCTCTCTCCTGTAGTCCTTCCAGATAACTGCCTTGACCTTTTTTTCCTGCTACTGACTTTGCCTGATCCCTGTGTACTGTGCCTACTCTACAGTATCTGACCCGGACTGCGAACTATGCCTACTTGTTTGACTCCCCTGGTGCCACACACTGGTACCATCTAGTCTGCAGGGCCAGCCACTACCAACTCCGGGACCATGCTTGGTAACCAACTTGCTAATTCAAAGGCAAACCAGTTCAGAAGCAAGGCAGGACCCCCAATTGTTGTCTGTTATATGTACTGATGTAGTGCAGCAAAAGTGTTAAAGGGGTACCCCCCCTAGACATCTTATCCCCTATCCAAAGGATAGGGGCTAAGATGTCTGATCGCGGGGGTCCCACCGCTGGGGACCCCCGCAATATAGCACGCAGCAGCCACCTGTTACTGCTCCGGAGGCGCGGACTTGCATTGAGGGAGCGGGGCCTGACTTCACACGGGGGGGGGGGGGGGAGTCGTGACATCACGATCTTCCGTCCCCGTGGTCGGGAGCCAGACCCTCCAGCGCTTCCGGAGCAGTAACAGGTGGGTGCTGCGTGCTATATTGCTGGGGTCCCCAGCGGCGGGAACTCCGCAATCAGACATCTTATCCCCTATACTTTGGATAGGGGATAAGATGTCTAGGGGTGGAGTACCCCTTTAAATTATTTTTGAAGTGAAATGTACTAAATAAAAAGGCAATTTGCTACTTTTGTTTGGTATAACATTTCTTTTTGTTGACTTTAATGGGGAAAAATTCTAACATAAATTACATTTGTAGTAGCTGGTTTCATCCAACATGCAATTAATGTTCCCAAAATCCTAATAATCTGTCATGCCAGTTCAATTAAAAATCTATCCCTCCCTCTTTTTTACTCCCAATGTGAACACAAATACCTATCTGGCATCCAGGGCATGCATCTCATCAGACCCTTGCTAGTTGTGCCCATGCTTAATGTTACAGTGGACCTGTCTGCAACTAAACGGGGGTAAAAATAAGCCCATGGCTAAATAGGGCTTCTCAGCAGGATTCCAGACATACCTTTTTTTTTATCTCCATGGCCCAGCACTGAGATATTAGCATTTTTCTTATTATGTAAGTGTCCTGGGGCTTTCCCCAATACTGCAAGTACCAGAGGTTAGCCAGTCCAATTCCTATTATTCACCACCACTATGCTAGATAACAGTCAAAGTAGTGTAGATGGGGAACAAAGGAGATGGGCTGGACTTATCAGACCTCTTTCCATACTGGGAAAAGCCCAAAGACCAGTTGAACCTAATTTATAAATTAATAAAAAGACTTATATTGTACCTCAGCACTAGAAAGGACTATAAAAAAAGGGTATAAAAAAAGGTATGTCCAGTCTCCTAATGATAAGCCATATGAAGACACAGACAACCTCAAGGAAGGAGAATAGAATCGTTCTGTTTTACCAGATGTACAGTAAATGATGTTTTCACAATCAACACAACTAGATACATTCTTAAGTGTTTATAGTTTTATTTAAATATAGGGATAAGATCAAATCATGTAATGAGACAGTAATAAATCAGACATAACAGAACTTGCAAAATTGTAAAAACAAAACAAAAAGTTATAAACAATATAACATGACAAAAAGTGAATTAATTTGGTCATGAAATATTTGCACATAGCAACATAGGCTACAGAGAATACATCACAATAACCAAGACTGGCATATACTGTTCATATAACTTTAGTAGAGAAAATAGATTTTTGTTGTCATACATCCTGTTAGTCAGTGGTCTAATCTGAAGTTCCAAGCCCCCCCCCCCCCCCCCCAAAAAAAAAGGAGTTTAACAGTGAACCCTCAAACCAATGTGTACCATGTGGAGTACTAATGTTGCAGAGGGCCACTGAGGGACTCTTAGGCACCAGGGCCTGGGTGAGATGACTACCACTGTACCCCTTATTCTTATGGTGCCCCAGTAAGCCCAGTAACTTATTTCATAATAATATTTACTACAGCAACTGAAGCTGTATACGTATTTTCAGTCAGCGAGTAGGCTCATGGCCACAATTTCCCACTAATGTTGGTATTATTTTTCTATTTTTACGTGGTTGGTTGAAGCTAGTGTTACAGGGGCCTGGCTGGTATTTACCCCTTTACTGAGAGTCTATAAGTCAGTATCTTTTACAACAGTACCGATGGCTTAACTATTTTAGAAATGCATTTCTAAAGGGGGGGGGCTTACTGTCACATTTTTGTTCGCTGCTATAAATGTTTGACAAACTAACTGGATATACTTTAACTTTTGTGCCTTAAGAGTCTCCTAATAAAAGTAAATTTAGAAAATATATATATCTCACAGGATGAGATAGTAAAGGCCAGATGGACACTAAGCAGAGGCGTAGTTTTGTTTCTTTTTAAGGTGCGATACCAATGTGCATGACAGTAAAAAGACGATGCCAGCCCTAGTTTGTGTATAGAACAAACATGCATTTGCATCTTTACTATTCATGATAAATGTAGCTATTGCAAATGTAATGCCATCAAGTGAGTCCTTCTGCATCGCAGAAGGCTCTATTATGCACTATTACATAGTAGTGCAATATGAACGGAATTGAACTTGACTTTTGCCTTATCTATAAACTGACATTACATCTTTCTACTGTATAATTCAATGTTAACTTTATCCTATAAGACTAAAGTGACATAGATGACCTATGTAAAATAGGCCTTAGTGCCATCCCGATTAATTTATAATTTAGATGGATAATCTCTTTAACAAAGAAAACTTCTCAAATACTGTGCTCTAACTCCAGTATTTCATTCCTTACACATCTTAACAAAATAAATAATGAATAAAACAGAAAAAAAAAAAAAAAACAGGAAACGTATCATTAAAATAAGCTGAATCATGATTTAAAAAAATGTCCATTTTACTTTACCCACACTGCCACCTAAAGGACACTTGCTGTATAGCTTTCAAAAAGTGCACTCCAAATAAATAATCCAGTTACGATTTGATGAAACATGAAACGGTTATATTTCTGTGTTTACAGCACATCACTAGTTTGTCTGTACTTGTTACCTACCTCAAGTGTTTAAGCTTTTCTGTAGTATTAAAATGAAGAATGAACATAAAAGCATCATGGTCAAAGAAGCTTGAAAAGTGTGAAAATGATGAGAACCGTAGGGTCGGATCTATGACTCTAATATGACCTGCAGGCAAGGCAGGTGGAACAGGTGAACATTCATTGTGGCCCCCCAAAAAAGGCCTTTAAATTCCCTGTATTGTAATAAGAGGGGTTGTTTACTGCACAGACATGAAAGAATTAGAAGAGGGGTGTTAAGGTTTGATTTAATGGAAAACATTTGTGGGAGAAGAATAGACCTGTCATTTCTGTATGTACGGACATGTTAGACCAGTAACCAGGCTATTTTCTTCTCAATATGGCAGGTGCAGCATCATGAAACGCCATAGCCCCTGTAATACCGTTCATGTGCCCTGAGTTGCTGGGTCATAATATTCAATGCACAACACTGTACATTTAAAATCCTTGGGGTGTCAAATAGTTTAAGCCAAGTCCTGCCCAGCCCTAATAGTTGTGAATTATAATCCCTCCCACTTCTACCCTCCCAAACTTGCCAATACAATCAGCCATATAACCAGGTTCCATGTGCTGTGCAGTCCTAGAGGTCGGGTGATCGGTGATATGGTAGGTGAGGGTGGTGATGGTGTTAATTGGAATTTCCCATCAGATGTCGCATCACTTGCCGTACACACTCTCGTCACTGTAAGCCACATAGAGAAAGCAATCCTCCTCATGGTTATCCTAAAAGACAAAGGCCATCTCTGAGTTTCAAGCTATATATAAGAACAAGCAGTGCACATAGAAAATAATGTGGTAGACTGTTATCAAATGTGGTGGACTGCTAAAGGTAACTAATCACAATTTTACATTTTTTAACTGATCACTATTTGCATTATTTTAATATTTATTTGTTCACATATTTAGCTACATTTCTGATTCTGTATCATTATATTTATAATGATTATATATTATATATATATATATATATATATATATATATATATATATATAAAGTTTTGCAGGAAAATATTCAGTATTATTCAGAAAATCTCTGATTATTCTGGGCTAAGTAGTCAAGTGGGCGGTCTTAATCAGTGATTGACAGCTCACATTATATGAACACATACAAAGAGAACTGTTAATAACTGAAGACTACCCATTCGACTACTAATAGTGTTTTCTATCCCCCTCCCTTTTTTTTGTTGTTCTTACTTGGTCAGCACTCTGCCCCTCCCCCTCAGCCCAGCCCTATATAAATTAGCAGGAAGCTGTAAAGGGCCCCTTCCTTTCTGGCAGCCTCCCAGTCTGACTAGGAGCACATGGTAAGGGAGCTTTTACACCTTGTTCACACTGGTGTGGTGCTGTGCGGCATCCATTGCTTCCGCTGCACCGTGTCTGTGGGGAGGCGTGGCCCTGGGACTGGTTTGAGTGGCATTGGGGCTGCTTTGCCAGTGGTTCATTCCCCCGGTGGGCACTGGTGTCGCGGCGGTGGTGGTCGCCGCCCAGTGCTATGCCATTTTATGCTAGGGATGTTAGGGACCCACTACTTACAGGTGACGTGGCTAGTGGGCTAATTCCAAAATACCCATAAGGTATTCCCAGGGGTACAAATTATTTTATCAAATTCCCATTCAGGCTTTCGCCTTCCTGGGACTAAATCCCCGAAACACAGGAGCCCTAACCAAATTATTAAAATGTAACTTTTATTTCTCCCTTAAAAACCTAAATCAGCGAGAAATCAAAAATTATGGTAATTTAAAACCACAAGAATTGGGTCAGATCGGGGTTATTTTAGAACATTCCCCTTTATAATCATGAATGATTAGGTATTAATTTCCATCTACCACCTTTAATTGTGGATTATATTTCCTACTTTTCACTCTATTATATATCAGTATTTCTGACCCAATCTGCTGTTAAAAGGTACACACTACACCCCCCCAACGTTTCGCCGGCCGTTACCGGCTTTATCAAGGGTCGGGGTGCTAGTGGGCTTGCACTTTATGATCATAAAGTACATCATTGTGCATGTTGTGGATGTGCAACCATATCTGTTTTTTCTATTTGAATTAACTAATAATAGTAGTAGTCATATGGGTGGTGCTATTTAGTGAGTGACAGCTATATTTGTATTAGTTAGTATTCATATAGAGAGCTGTTGATCACTGGATAGGACCACCTACTTGACTACTTAGCTCTGAATAAGCCAGGATGAATAAAAAGCAAGTTATCCTGGAACTTTTTACACGAAACTATATATCAATCTGCTTAGCTCCTCCTGCTCTATAACATGATGCCATCAAAATGAATATATTGTATAATTCAAAGTACAGGACCTAGGTAGACCCACAATGCTCCCTTAGGCCCTGCACTAGGCATAGCACAGGGTATAGGTTTTCCTCAGAGTGTTCCTTTAAGTCCAGGCAGTATTTTTACCCAATATTTGAGAACTCTTCACTGTTCTTCTTCACTACTCTGTGCTAGGAATCTAAATTTGCGTCATCTGAACCTTTCCATGAACCAAATATTATTTTACACAGGAAAATAAAAGGCCATAAGCTCTCATGTGACGAACGGAGGGTAGGGACTGGTGCCTAACTAAAGCAATAAAGTTTCCAAGCACTGGGAATCATCTAGAGATAAATAGCACCCAAGCACAGACGACAATAAATCATCTTATGAAAAATTCTAAAATGAAAAATGATAAACATCAACCAATACATTTTCCCATAAGCATAAAGGTTTCTTACTTCATATAGTTGTCCCATGGTTGCACTGGTAGGGGGAATTGTATTATTGACAAAGAAGAAGAGTGCATCCTCGGGGCGAAGGTGAATCCGCTTCCGGATCAAGAAGTAAAACTGTCCAACTGGAAGAAAACAAAGATAAATTGAAGTTACGGAAAATAATAATGTATTATAAATAATAATTTAAAAAATACATAAAAAAAAAATATATATATATATATATATATATATATATATATATATATAAAGGGGATCAGTATTTGCCTCAGGGCGAGGCCACCACTCCTGGTGTAACGGAGCTTCAGAAGTTTTTTTTTATATATTGTTATGAACTAAGAAATACAACCTTGTACTTCCAACATGAGGCCCTCCAGATCTTGTAAAACTACTACTCCCAGCAAGCCCGGACAGCCAACGGCTGTCCGGACATGCTTGGAGTTGTAGTTTTGCAACATTCGGAGGGCCATAATTTGGAGACCACTGTACTAGATCACTAAATGTGTCTACGAGCTAACAGGTAAGTAGACAACAAGTAAACAAATATGATGTACAAGAAAGGGGACATACCAGTGAGGTCTGACGGCACCAAGTATTTCCTTTTGTCTAAATCTGGGACTCGAGCTTTCGGAGCCTTTTCTACGATAACCTGAAAATAAGCATTTTAAATAAACATATGATAGAGTCAGTCAGACCAGCCATATCTGAACAATAATGTCTATAATGACAACAAAGGGTTAAAGAAGTTCTATAAAAAAAAAAAAAAACTAAAAATAGAACACAGTTCAAATCGGAGCAATGAGTAAGCTCGGTTTTTGCAGTAAACTCTGTAAAAATGTGAAGGATCAATAATCGTGGGGGAGGGGTTGTTTATGACTCTTTCACAGGATACATGCATAGATCCTTACCCCATGGCTATGTATAGCTACGTATCCTATGACTATGGAAAACATGAAAACAATCTGGAGCAGTCCCCTAGACCAGCGGTCAGGAAGTATATTCGTATAAACTAGAATATCTCTGTAATGAAGCACTATATGGCGGTACATAAAGTATCTACATCTGCGCTGTGTTGCCATGGAGCTCTAGCCTTGAAGTGAAGAGCTACGTTTTGTTTACATGGTCAATATTGTCTAGAAATATAAAATCCCACATGCTTGCAATATAGCTTCTTCATTTTTTTTGCTGTCTATTGAATCACATTTTGAGTGTACAGGGCTGCGGAATCTGCGTGCGCTATATACAGAAAGAATAATAATTATGTTACGTGTTCATGAAGGGTGTCAAGGTGTTTATAAGCCAATTGGTATTGCAGACACTGTTGTTGTTAAAGGGGTATTCCGGGCAAAAACATCTTATCCCCTATCCAAAGGATAGGGGATAAGATGTCTGATCGTGGGGGGCCCACCCCACGATCTCCCTGCAGCATCCGCATTCTATGCGGGGCTGCATCTCTAGTTTCGGAAACCTCTGGGAGATTGCGGGGGGGGGGGGTCCCAGCAGCGGGCCCCCCGCGATCAGACATCTTATCCCCTATCGTTTGGATAAGGGATAAGATGTTTTTGCCCGGAATACCCCTTTAAATAGAGACAAATAATAAGAATTTTAGCCCCGTCATCAGCCACTTGTTGATAGTTACCAGGTAAGAACAGGAGATTTCTTCCTACATTCTTCATAGTAAATATGAACAACCACGGGCATACGTACAATAGTGAAGGACCATGTGGCTGCTATAGGGCCCATGGAGAAAGGGAGGCTCCATCCTGGTTGGTCCCATTCCTTTTCTCATATTGCTAGGAAAACTGTGTAGAACTCCTCTCTCTTCTCTGCATTGTCAGCAAATTATTGGGGTATTGGGTATTGACCAAAGGGTGGTCGTGAAAAAATTAGACACCATAATAGAAGGTCCATTTCGACATTTGCTTATATGTTCGCCACTGTCAAAGATACATTACAATGTTACTGGAATTTATGTGTCCTGAGTACAGAGCTAACCCTAGTCCAAGATGGAACTTTTCTTAAAGGGGTACTCCAGTGGAAATTTTTTTTTCAAGTCAACTGGTGCCAGAAAGTTAAATAGATTTGTAAATAGTAAAAAATCTTAATCCTTCCAGTACTTATCAGCTTCTGTATGCTACAGAGGAAATTGAGTTGTCCTTTTCTGTCTGACTACAGTGCTCTCTGCTGACACCTCTATCTGTGTCAGGAACTGTCCAGAGTAGGAGCAAATCCCCATAGCAAACCTCTCCTCTGCTCTGGACAATTCCAGACAAGGACAGAGGTGTCAGCAGAGAGCACTGTGGTCAGATTGTAAAGAACTACTCAACTTCCAGTCAACACCAGTCGATAAAAAAAAAAAGTAACTTAGCCAAAATAATAAATCTGTTTTCTATACCAAAAGGGTTGCAAATTCTTATGCCCCCGTTCCCGAGTCCTTAAGGACTGATGCCCGGCATTAACCCTTTAGATGCCACAATCAAAGTTGATCGTGGCGTCTAAACTGAAATTGAAACTATCCCAGCAGCTCAGCGGAGCTGATCAGGACTATCGCAACAGAATCGTGATGTCCTGATCAGCTTAATGGACTACGGGGGGGGGCCTCACCTGCCTCCTCGTCATCTGATCGGCGATCTAATGCTCCATGCCTGCTCAGCAGGCTAGAGCAGTAGAGCGCCGGTAACACTGATCAATGCTATGCTATGAATACGAAGTGGTCGGCACTGCGGCTTTGGTCCTGGTGCACATAGATGCGATAACTCACAAGTAGAAAAAATTCCTGGCACACGGTAGTCGTTTTCTTTTGCTTTATTGCGGTTCACAGCTTAGCGTCTGCAAGACGTCTTAGCAGACGCTAAGCTGTGAACCACAAAAAAGCAAAAGAAAACGACTACCGTGTGCCGGGAATTTTTCTACTTGCAATGCTATGCTATGACATAAAAAAAAAATGTTAAAAGTGGTAAAAAAAAAAAAAATAAGAGAATAAATGTGAATAAGCCCCCCCCCCTAATAAAAAATTTTATCACCCCCCTTTTCCTATTTTTTAAATAAAATAATGTTATAAAAAAAAAATAATCATATGTGGTACCACCGCATGCGTAAATGTCCGAACTATTAAAATATATGGTTAGCTAAACTGCGCGGTTGATGACGTACACGTAAAATATCAACTCCAAAATTGTGAATTTTTGGTCACTTCATATTCCATAAAAATATTAATAAAAACGATCAAACAGTCCCATCAAAACAAAAATGGTACTGATAAAAACTACAGACCCGGACACATAAAAAATAAGCCCTCATATAGCCCCATACGTGGAAAAATAAAAAAGTTATAGGGGTCAGAAGATGACAATTTTAAATTTACTAAATTTGTTGCATGTAGTTATAATTTTTTTAACGTAGTAGAATAAATAAAATCTACATGAATTGGGTATCCCTGTAACCGTATGGACCTACAGAATAAAGATAATGTGTCATTTTCCGAAAAGTGCACTGCGTAGAAACGGAAGCCCGAAAAATTTGCAAAACAGCGTTTTTCATTTCACACCACAAATAATTTTTTTCTCGCTGCAGGTTATGCTATAAAATAAGTAATGTCATAACAAAGTACAATTGGTGACGCAAAAAGAAAGCCTTTATATGGCTCTGT
Source organism: Hyla sarda (assembly GCF_029499605.1). NCBI lineage: Eukaryota > Metazoa > Chordata > Amphibia > Anura > Hylidae > Hyla > Hyla sarda. The sequence continues at coordinate 79,127,327 of NC_079195.1, read as the reverse complement.
AGGTGCAAAATTGAACGCGTTATGATTTTTAGAAGATGAAAAGGAAAAAACAAAAGTGCAAAAACGAAGATTGTTTTGAGTCCTTAAGGTGAAAATGGGCTGAGTCCTTAATGGAAAACTGTCAGCTTACTCCCCCCGCACTAACCAGCGGTACTGGCTGGTATTGCGGGGGACGCTGCTCAGTTTGATGCTTACCGTGCCGGATCCGCCCCGCCGTTCGGCCGTAATCTTCCATTTTCGGTAGAAGCTAATTAGGTGCTAACTGGCACAGGCCGGGCTAACTGGCACTCTGACGTCAGCGCCACCGCCCACATCGCCACCCAGCTCATCACTATTCCTCCCCCTCCTCCGCCTCTCCCTCTTCATTACAGAGCGGGGAGAAGAGGCGGAGGGAGGGGAGGCGCTGCGGCCAGCGGCACTGATGACAGAATGCCAGTTAGCCCAGCCTGTGCCAGTTAGCACCTAATTAGCATATACAAAAAATCTAAGATTTCAGCTGAACGGTGGGGCAGATCCGGGCACGAACAGCAAACAGCCATTACCGCTGTTTAGCGCGGGGGGAGCAAGCTGACAGTTTTCCTTTAAGGGGTTAAAAATGTTTTTTTTGTAACGGGGTCAGCTGGGCAGCAAGGTTATTATGTATTTGGTCAGGGAGTGAGTAGTTCCAAAAAAAGGAAACAAAAAGACATACACTTACCTTTGGCATCTTGTCGAACACTTACCTGTGACATCATGTCCCCGAACACGAAAGGCGCCCCATAGCAGTAAATGGAATTCTTTAATACCGGTGGGAGTGAGGAGGGTTTTTGTTTTGTTTTTATCTTAACTACCCACTCCCTGAGCAAATGCATCGAACCCTTGCCGCCTGGATTAACCCTTTTTAAATCATTCCGTTTTAATCCAGACCTAAATATAAACCATTACTCCAAGGTTAATATGTAGCATTTGGAAACATATGTAACTGCTGGAAGTCACAGGGTGCCAGTGACATCATTTCTTGGGTTCAGCCCTGCACAGAACTGCCCCAGATTTCGTCTGTTTTGAGGACACAGTGTCTGCTTCCATTTCTGGATTTATGTCAAGATGATTGTGTATATGAGAGTTAGGCCTTGATCACGCAGAGATTAGGATCATGCCTAGGCCAGTCGTCCTTCCATACGGAGTGTTTCCCACTCAGGATGCCTCCAGCTGTTTCAAAACTACAGCCAGTAGTCCTTCCATACGGAGTGTTTAACACTCAGGATGCCTCCAGCTGTTTCAAAACTACAGCTCCCAGCATGCCCGGACAGCCTTTGGCTGTCCGGGCATGCTGGGAGTTGTAGTTTTGCAACAGCTGGAGGCATCATGATTGGGAAACACTGCCTTATTTAAAGTGCAGCTGCACAGCTTTACCTCTTATATATATTAACAGCGTCTAAACCTGTATATACTAATCTACGTTTAACATCCTACATCCCAAACTATTATTTACTAGACTGTAACACTGCAAGAGTTAAATGAGGCATAAGCATCGGATGAGCCCTCCCCTCTCATTGCAGTGCTAAGGGAGGAGGTGAAGTGTGCGCCGCCATCTCTCCCCAGGGCACAGATAAAGGTAGGGGGTTGCACTGCCCTCCTCCCCACCCATATGCTCCAAAACATTGACTTGTATTTGTATAATCAATTGTATCAAATAAACAAATAATATTTACCCATGATCCGTCATATCGTAAATCATATTGTAAATTCACCTTAACCATGTCACAATAGAAAGAATATGCGACCCATGACAACAAGTGAAACATACATGGCATTCCATATTCAACTGTTCTGTAAATGGGGGGTCGGCAGCTTATATAATCCAAGTCAATATACTATGCCTATGTAGACAAAAAGCATCACCCCCCCCCCCCCATGCATTTATTATGTAAAATGACCCCCCTCCCTGTGTATAAGTGACAATGACTGTGCACTATAGCGATAAATACAATGTAATGACCTGGTATTCTCTACATTACAGTGGCCTGTTCTTTGGTTATACATTTTAAATAACAGCTATGCGGAAAAAATCTGATATAATATATACATATATATATATATATATATATATATATATATATACGCCATTTACAATGATTGCTCTGTATTATCGATGCAAAAGCTTCCTGCGGTTAAGAGGTTAATAATGCAGGGAAAGGCCATAGGTAATGCGGTCTACAAGGCGTATACTCACAGGGACCCTGTCTGGATATTTCTTCCTAATCTTCTCTCCTTCCTTCTTCCTGTATTCATAGGGATGATCCTCTTTGTATTGAAATTTCATGGCTGCACTGTATACAGGGATGATGTGCAGAACAGCAGATCCTTCCCTTTAAGCCTCAATAGCAATGTCTGCTACAAAGTGAGGAAAAAAAATGCAAGGGTATTGTGACATCAGAGGACACTCCTCTGGGCAGTACCAGAGGAACCAAACAAAGGGCAGGGTTAACCCTTCCTCCACTGCCTAATGCCCAGCTGTTGCGCAAGTAAAAGAAAAAAAAAAAGTGCAAGACACATTCTTGGTAGGGCATGCTGGGAGTTATAGTACCCACACCATCCAAAGAAGCCTGGCATGACGCAGTCTGGTGCATGGCGTGTTGTTGTGTTTATTATGCCCATTTCGACTAGCCCTGATTGGCATGGCTGTAAGGCAGTGATTTACGTTACAGTGCAGAGGGGAAAGAGTTAACAGTGTGGTATTTTTATTTTCGTATGAGGTTTAGGGGAGGAGGTGAGCGGTGTTGTGTTGTGTCGCTGTGCTAACCAGTCTTGTGACTGGATCACATGAATGTAAGATAAAGGTAAACAGGTGACTCAGGCCGGGACGAGAACAGGTGTACCCTAAAGACTGTGAACCCTGTACTGTGGGTACAGTATAACAACAGCGTCACTAATGGTTGCATAACAGGCGCCTTAGGTCGAAAAGAAATATATTTCTCAGCTGGGGACATTTATCAAAACCTGTCCAGAGGAAAAGTTGCTGAGTTGCCCATGGCAACTAATCAGATCGCTTCTTTCATTTTTTAACAAGGCCTCTGAAAAATGAAAGAAGCGATCTGATAGGTTGCTATGGGCAACTCAGCAACTTTTCCTCTGGACAGGTTGTGATAAATCTCCCCTACAGTGTTTCCCAACCAGTGTGTTTATAAAGTCTGCAGCTATGGGTATAATGCGCTGCTTCCCAACCAGGGTGCCCCCAGCTGTTGCAAAACTACAACTCCCAGCATACCCGGACAGCCAACGGCTGGTTGGGAACTGTGCTCGAACATTTGTATTACGTGTAATTGTTTAAATCTAGTTTGTTTTTTTTACCAACACTATACTTTGTTTATGCCTGGTCTGATCTTTTAATCCCTAAAACAATTATCATCCAACTCAGGGCTCAAGTCCTGCAGGAATTCATGGAAATGGAGTTCCTGCACTTTTTCCATAGAAGGAACGCAGTTCCCATTAGCAGGAGTCATGCAGGATCAGCCCTTAAAGGGGTACTCTGCCCCTAGACATCTTATCCCCTATCCAAAGTATAGGGGATAAGATGTCTGATCGCGTGGGTCCTGCTGCTGGGGACCCCCAGCGATTTCGGCTGCGGCACCCCAGACATCTGGTGGGTGCACGGAGCGAGCTTTGTTCCATGCTGGATGACTGGTGATGTGGGGCAGAAGCTCGTGATGTCACAGTAATGCCCCCTCAATTCAAGTCTATGGGAGGGGCGTGGTGGCCGTCACACCCCCTTCCATAGACTTGCATTGAAGGGTCGAGACGTCTAAACGAATGCCGGGTTCAGCAGGGAGAACGTGGGGGTCCCCAGTGGCAGGACCCCCGGGATCGGACATCTTATCACCTATCCTTTTGATAGGGTATAAGATGTTTAGTACCCCTCTAAGTGGAAATCTTGGGTGAGTTCCCACACTTTTTTTTCCCAGGACTTGACCCCTGATCCAACTTTCTAATGTGTCAAAATTCCTTCTTTTTTCAAAGATAGAGGGGCACTATATCTCAAATTTTATATATGCTCTTCAGCAGTCTAGAAAAGCTGTGATGATTAGATATACCTGGGCCTATATTGGCAAAATTGAAGTTTTAACACACAAAGAGTCTCGAGCGCGAATATTGGAACGCTGAGACCTTCCATGATCTCCGGGACAGGCCCCGGCTTTGTCACTGAGGAGCCCTTGTTGTCTACCAGTAGACGGCATGCCCTCCATTCATTTCTATGAGAGCGCCGATGATGCCCGAGTGCTGTACTTGGGTCTTTTTTGATACCCCCATAAAATGAATGGAGTGCCTGCCAGCTGCAGCACACGCTCCTCACTGAGTGCTGGGTCATGTTCCGGAGATTGCAGTCGGCCCCCCCGCGATCAGCTGCTTAACCCCTATCCCCTGTGGATAGGGGATAAGTTCATTTTCGCCAGAAATCTCCTTTAAAGGGGTACTCCGCTGAAAACATCTTATCCCCTATCCAATGGGATCCCCGCAATCTCTGGGCCGGCAGCGTTGGCGTCCGACACAAGGAAGATTGGAGCTTCCTTGTTTGTGACGTCATGCCATGCCTCCTCCATTCATGTCTATGGGAGGGAGCGTGACGGCTAGTCCTTAGCCGTCACGCCTCCTCCCATAAACATGAATGGAGGTGACAGGGCGGCTGTGTTCACCAGTCATCGGGCATGGAGCGGAGTTCACTTTTCAAAAGGAAGAAGTGATCTGATTGGTTGCTATGGGCAACTTGTCAACTTTTCCTCTACACAGGTTTTGATGAATCTCCCCCCTTGGATAGGGGATAAGATGTTTTCCGCGGATTACCCCTTTAAGATTGGCACTATATAGTGTTAGCTGTATTGTAATTTATATGCAGTCTATACGCTAACTTATGTCTAAGTCACATCTGTAGCTGGTCATACGAGTTAGTAATTTGTGTGCTAATAATGGTCTAAAGTACAGTATCATCTACAAAGTGGATACTATTGGGAAAAAAAGATCACTTGTATTTTTATTTTGGCTAAAAAAAGGGGTTTTCTCATCTTAGGGCCCATTCACATTATCATTCTCAAATAAAAGACAATGGAGCACTCACCCAACATTGGTATCGGCTTTGTTCCAAATGAATATGGAAGCGGTACAGTGGGGAGAGATGATACAAAGAGGGAACCGCGGAGAAGGCTATGATCGCTTTATGCCGCCCAGGCACTTCTGTGGGCCTCCATTGATGTCAACACGTCCAAGTGCACATAATAAATGTAAAGGGGGAGGGAAGGGGGTAACCCTAATTAACCACTGTGAACAATGCAATATTACAAAGCAAAAACAAGTTGTAGCCTACACTGTCATTTAAACTCAGAGGGTCTTCTACTTTTAGGGTAGGTACACACGTGTCGTATTTTGCTACGTATTTTCTGCAGCTGATTTTGCTACCCATTGACTTCAATGGTTAGAAAAATATGCAACAGCACATATGCAGCAAAATACACAGCAAAATACAGCAAGTCTGACACTACTCTTAAACATGAAATCTGTCAAGTTTCACAAAGCAGGAGGAGGTTATTGTGATCGCCTCCATCATATGGAACACTAACTTTTGATTTCAGCAAAAAGCAACAGAGCAGTGTCACCCTTGTGAAGAAATTTAAGTTTTCTAATACTATAGGACGTCTCATCTTACCGACGTAGTAGTAGCTGCAAAGGCATATATGGCAATACACAACGCTTCTGAAATGAATGATTTGTTTTTTGGGAATAAAATGGGCTCCAAGTTGATGCAATTTTTTTTCCTGAGATTAAGATGGCAAGAAAAAAAAGGAAAAATTACCTAAGGGACACATACTCGTTCACCTTTTAAGAAAATCAAAGATAATTTAATTCTTTCTGTGAGTAATAATGGGCTTTTTGGATGCCACTTCTTTTAGATCATTGTCTTGTTCTAACATATAACAATATTTTAATGTTATTGTTAAAGGGGAACTCCGGTACTTCACAACTTTTTCCCTATCCACAGGGTAGGGGATAACTGTCTGATTACAGGGGTCCGACCGCTGGGGCCCCAGTGATCTCCTGCCCGGTGTCCAGGCTCTCTCCATGCACGGAGTGGTGGCTGACACGCCCCCTCCATGTATCTCTATGGGAGATCCGGTGATAGGGTGCTCGTGTATCTCTGGCTCTCCTGTAGAAATGCATGGAGGGGGCATTTCAACCACTGCTCCATGCATGGGGAGAGCTGGGGCGCTGGACAGGAGATCGTAGGAGGTCACAGTGGTCGGACCCCCACAATCAGACACATACCTATCCTGTGGATAGGAGATAAGTTAAGGGAAATATTTTTAAAAGAGAAAACTAAATCCCCCCCCCCCCCTGACTTTTCTTATGGATATTGAGCAGATCAATATTTTTAGTTAATCAGCCTTTTTTTATGTGCATTATTAAGGATGACTGCAGGATAACCACAAACAGTCTGTCCTTCAGGTCCTGAGCTTGTTTCTCATAGTTATCTTTCACACTGTTGACTCTTTTAAGCATTACGAATTGGCTATAGGGTATAGCCTTCTTTCTGTGAGGGGGATGGGAGCTGCAGAAATAAAGCAAAGTGTTTCTAGCAATGCTCTTGCAAAAATCCATGACAAGATAATTATTAACCCTGACTGATATTTTAGTCTCTAGGAACTCTAGTTCCTCATTTCCAAATACCGAGGTAAATCTCATATTCAAAGAATTCGTGCCATTCAAATTATATAAATGCTTGAAATTATTGTTCAGGGCTATCCCAAACTATGAATATGTTGTTACATAACATAAAAATAAGTTAATGTTGGGGACATATCAACTAGAGGGAAACACATAGCCATTTTCAAACATGGCGAGAAACACATAAGCATAACTGCAGGTGACAGGGTCCCTATTGTATAAATAGAGTAAGCAACAACACGAGGTGCGTCCCTAGAGAGGAAATTATACGATCATGTAGAAAGGCCTGATGAAGATCCCAGTTCGGGAATGAAACACATTGCAATAAAATATTAACCATACATCTACTTGGAGAAAAGCCTTCATTCAGAGGAACCACTTTCTACATGCTCGTATCAGGGTCCCTCTTGTGGTACCTACGATCTGTCTGTACCATTACTCGTGTTGTTTAAAATGAGAAAAGAAAGAACATCACATGTAAAGTACATAAAACTATCATATTTGTTGGTGACACCTAGAAAGTTACAGATTGCCTGTACACCCATATTCAATGAGATGCAGGTGCACAGGCTTTCTTCATCAATACAGGCCAACTTATAAACGGTTTACCAAACAAAACTATCTAGTGCTTTAAATAAATCACCCGTACTTAAAATACGTAAATTTTTTGCTCAGCAATAGGTGAAGAAGTGAATCAAGGGACTATGAAAGTGGATCAGTGAATTATGTACCCTACGGAGCATTTACCTTTTTTTTTTTTGTACAATCAGGAAGGATGCATTTAGCAGTTTTCATAAAAAGAATTCCCTGTTCTACTTGGCTTCTAAGAAAAGTAGAAGAATCTTTGGGGTAAGGCCTGTAGGTAGGGGCTTATACGTTTCCCTATCACTCAGCTGCCTCTGAACCTCCATTTCATAATCAGATTTGTATATTACCAACACTGAACCTTCTTTGTCTGTCCTCATAATAGCAGTGTCCTTTTAGAAAATCCACCAAAGGGGGAAGAGAAGGAAAATATAATAAAATAAAGGAACCTTGGTTTCAACAAGAAAAGGGAATAACGTGTTGGTGAATTGGCCCCGGAAACAAATAATTCCATTACCTTAACTGCAACCACATTATCACACGTCTAATTGCCTGATACAATGGATTGAACTTTAGATTGACAGAGAATTTTAGTGAGGAACAATTTGAAATTGATCTGTTTAAGGCAGTTAGGTCAATACATTTGCACAAGTTTATTCAGCAGCAAAAGGGATATTGATGTCACTCAGAATGAAGAAGGTGAGGTTCCTTGTGTGATAGGTTCCCTAGGCTTTAGTATGGCTAAAGAATTTGGCAGTCAGGAAGACGAGGTTGCTAGCTGAACTTACAGGTGATACTCCCCCTCTAACATCTCATGAAATTGAAGTTCCATATTTTTTAGGATAAAATAAATTCACATTTAACTTCCAATATCTCCAGGCAGATCTATTGACTTGTTTAGGAAAGCTGTAATTGATGACATAAAAGCAGTAGTCTTGCCCAGTGAATCCGGATCTTGCCTCGCGTCACAAGGTAAATACGACTCAGCGCTTACCGACCTGTTTCCATTCTTCCGTTTTCCTCTATTCTCTCTTTTCCTATCTCTTCTTTCTCCCTGCTGCCTTACCCACTGTTCATTGCACCATACTAATGCAGATAAATATTTCTGTAGACTGTTGTTTCTCCCGTAGGGGAGTCAGTTTTGTAATTTTGACATTTTGTTTCTTATGTTGTTTCCTCTACCAAATGCCATATGAACCCACTGACTTGTGATATCTACATATACTGTCCCTAGGAGTGGGTCTCACGATCTAAATATGCGTAGATTAGACACTGTTGGCTAGCGACAGTTAGAGATTTTTAGTAATGAGGTCAATCTACACTCAACACTGTGATTATATATATGTTATTCAAACCATTGCTATGGTTTTGTACGCTCTGACTGCCATTGAGTATGGTCCCGCAATGATACCTTTTACTATGTTATGTTGTTCTTTAATCTCTATTTGAAAATTTCAATAAAAACTTACTATGAAAAAAAAAAAAAAAAGCAGTAGTCTACCCTGAGGCCTTGTGTGTGCTCTGGAATGGCTGAGTGATCAAGTGAACCTAATTATTACCAGGGAAGACAAAGAAGGTTCAGTGTTGGTAATGCACAAATCTGATAATGATATGAAGATTCAGAGGCAGCTGAGAGATAGGGAAACGTATAAGCCCCTACCTACAGATCCTACACCTGAGAAAAAAACAAAATAGTACATGCTCCCTGAGGTACATAAATTACTAATCTGACCTCCTGGCTGCCCTATTGTGGTAATATTAAATCAGTGGCCAAAGTTGTGGTGAGGATGGGATGAGGGCAGATGGCATTAACCCCTTGTTTTCGTGACGCCAGGGCGTGGTTTAACCACTTCACCACCCGACGGTAGGCCGCTGGATCCTGGGCTAGGCACGGGGCAAATAATGATTCCGACACCAAGATACAGAACAACGGCAGCTTTACTGAGTCAGACAACTGTAACAGTCTATACAGCTTGGCTATGCCTAAAGAGGTGACCAGTGACTTCACAGACCACAGGGCTTGATGGGACTTATAGTGGACTTGGACAATTTGATGCACGGCCACGCTGATTTGATACAGATTGACTTGGACTGACTTGACTGAGACTGACTATACCTCGTTTGTAGCTTACCAGGTTTTGACTTGGACCTGAGGGGTAGTGGACTTGTGGATCTGTGGCTGCGTGGTAGACTTTAGGTCTCCTCTGAACTTAAGACACACCACCTAGACAGGGCACCTAGGGTACACGGGTTCAACTCCTGTACTGGGCCACCACAAACTCCCCCTCTTAATAACAGACTTCTTCCTCTGTACAAGATTCTTTAGACTTGGAAGATAGTAATCCGAAGGAATCTGCTTCCCAGTCGTCCGAAGGAAAAAATGCAAAGGGGATCTGCGTGGGGTTCTTCAGATGGGTCACTGCTGCCGCCCACTCTCATGCTTTGAACAGGAGTGTATTCCACAATCTCCCCGCTCTCTAGAGAATGCAGTGGTGTGGAGAGCTAGTCCCTTTTTACTGCACGGCCATTGACCAAGATGGCCCCCACCATGACGACAGTCCATGAGGGTGCCAAACCCCAGCACTTTGTCAAATTTTACAACTGTAGCTCTGCGCCTTTCCAGAGGGGGCTCTCCCTCTAGGGGATGATCCAACATTCTGAGGTATAGGGCCTCCAGGGTCTTGGTGTCTTGCTGCTGCGCCTGGTGCACTTAATAAGGTAGCAGCTTCGGCCCATACTCCTTCATTCTTTGTGCCCTCATCCCCTCCACTATTTCAGCCACCTGGGCTTTCTTCTTAGCCCTCTCAGACTGGGCCGTCGAGACTGGGGATGGGGCTTCCCTGGCAGGGGAAGAAAGTGCTCTCGCATATAGTAGATCAATTGGATCAACCGGGCTCATTGCTAGATAACAACCAGGGCGATGGTGGGGACTGGGGGCATACTGCAGACTTCTGAACCTGGGTGGATTTGCTCTGGGCTAGGGCTAGTAGAAGGGGTAGAGAAAGCGACCTCAGCCGGGGTACTCCCTTCTGACTCCTCTGTGGGATCCCCGGGTCCGGTGGTGAGGGGACAGCCTCCGCCGGAGTTGCTGGCCAGTCTCCATCGTCCCCAGGCAGCGGGACTTAGTAGCAGGCCTCTTCAGCCCCCATGGAGATTCGTTGTAGACGATCTGCCAGCTCCAGAAACATTTGCGCCAAGGCAACTTTCCGGGCCTCCGGTGCCATCTTGGGACTTCCAACCTCGTGCTTGCCTGTTCCGCCATGTTGCTCCACTCACAGACTTATGGCATACTGAGGGGATCCGGTGGCGCTCCTTCTTTTATGCAGGGCTTTGAGAAAATGGCCGTCGGTCAAAAGTACGTCAGCAGTGCAGCGCTGACTTCCGCTTCCCTAGCAACAAGGGGCTAACTGAGACTGACTATACCCCGTTTGTAGCTTACCAGGTTTTGACTTGGACCTGGGGGGTAGTGGACTTGTGGATCTGTGGCTGCGTGGTAGACTTTAGGCCTCCTCTGGACTCCAGACACACTCTTACAGGACTTGACCTTACTGCAACTCAGCTAAGCAGGAAGAGAGCAAGCAGAGGCTCCACCCAGGGCTTATATGGGGGAGACTCTGAGGGGTCCCATAGGTCACCCTGTAGGTCACATGGTCACTGGTACCTTCCTTAGTTATCACATGACAACATTCTTAAAAGTATAACAGATTATATGTACAATACATTATATAACATATGCACTGGCGGTGATATATACAAGACAAAGGTGAGGGAGGGCCCAGGGGTCACAGGAGGGAGTCTGCCAGACAGGGCAGCTAGGGTACAGGGGTGCAACTCCTGTACTGGGCCACCACAGAAGCACTTTCATAGTACTGTGATTGGCTTCTTCGTCCATTGCTGGGCAAAACACCTATGTGTTTGATTAAAGTAGATAGTTTTGTTTGGTAAACAGGTTATAAGTCGGCCCAGATTGATTTAGAGAGCCTGTACACCCGCATCCCATTGGTTGTAGGTTTATAGACAATTTGTAGCTTTCTGGGTTTCCCCGACAAGTCTGATAGTTTTGTGCAGTTTATATGTGATGCTCTATCTTTTGTCCTTTTAAACAAAACTTTCAATCATGGCAAACAATAGTACAGGAAGATTGGGACCTGCAGTTACCCTAAGCTGTTGCCCAGAACTAAAAGAGATGACTCTGCAACTGTGGATTTTAAATGCATTAAATTCAAAATGTGCATGCTCAGGTATGGATTTTATTTTGTCCAATGTTAAATAAATCTTAAAGGAGTTTTCCTACAAATTGCATTTACCACCTAATCACAGGTGTACAGTCCCTAAAACCCCTACCACTGAGACCATCAGCCACTAGTTTGGGGGTCACAAGTTCACTGTTCCCCCTGACTGCACTGAGAAGGAATATGGCCAGGGGTTGAGCATGCATACAGGAGCTGTATACTAAGCTTATAGGGGTAACAGAAACAGATGAATGCTGCACTCAACTATTCATACATTTATAATGTATTCTGTAGAAAATTTGTAGCAAAATCATATGACGGTTGCAACAAAGATGGATGTGGATCCACTGACCCGAGTGGCTGATGACATGGGCCATATCGAGTAAGTGTGGAAGGTTCAGGGACTTATAATGTGGTGTCAGGTGCAAACACTAATTATTTGTGCACTGGCCCTTTACATTTCAGAGCTCCGGCGTGCGCATGCCCTAGGAGACAGGGATGCGCGCGCCCAAGCTGAGACACACGAGGCAGCGGAGCGTGGTGAGTGACAGGCTGGGATTCACATGTGGGTGCATCCTGCGATGCGAATCCCAGCCCCGCAGGGAGACAGGGACACTGCGCTCACGGCCGGAGCGCAGAGTGTAACAAGGGGGACAGTGGCTCGAACACAATGTGTAACAACGGTATTATGGTTCTGTACAGTCTCTGAACTGTATGGAGCTGTATTTGGGCACCCATAGGCTTCTAAGGGCCATATTGTGGTCATGGGCAGTGATAGGCTGAGCGGCAGTGTGACGTATTCGTCCCTGGCACCAGGAAGGCCAGGACATACTGGGAGTCGTGGAGGCACCCAGGTTAGGAAACACTGAGCCAGAGTCTTAAGCTGATACCCGATGTTATAAAGGGCCAAGGCCACAAGATAGCTGGAAGGCCTGCAGCAGAAAGGAGATACAGGTGTGCCACAGGCAAAAGAGGGACATAGTAGTTGTCAGAACGGTTGTGTTTAGAGCAGCAGAGAGACTGGACTTACTGTATGGTGACACGGGATAACCACAGCGATAGGTCCCTAGTAGTCTTGTGGCCACCAAATTTGTTAACTGTATACATTTTGGAACTGACAAGCCAGTTTCCACTTTATGAGTAAAAGTTGCATGCAGGGGGAGAGAAAAAGCTGTGTCTGGATCATTTCTACCATCCTCATGCAAAGTGGTCGCTTTCAGACCCTTCACATTCAACCCTCTTGTTCAATCTCATGTGGCATATACATCTCACCCTGACCAAATCTTTGCATCTGATATGCTACAGGTAAGTTAAGCATCCGCACTGCTTCCCATGTGACAGCAAAGAGTTATGGCCTCACGTGACTGTGAAATGCTGCACACACAGTACATACAGGTTGTTATTCGGATTTGTGAGGTAATAGTGCCATATTACTTAGTAATGCTATTACTCAGCTCTGCAGGGCGCAAACACATGGCCGCGGTCTGCATTATTCCTGTTGTGTCTCTGACTCAGCGTGTGCAGTAACATGACTCTCCCCAGGACACGGCTCTTCTCATTGTCATGACAGAAAACCTTGGTATGGAGGATTCATTGTCAAACGAACTTACGTTGATTCATTTCCTTCAGTAGCTTAATTCATTATGTTTTGTATTCAGATTTCCTAAATTGTAAAAATAGCCTTTTGCTGTCTGGACATGCTGGGAGTTGTAGTTTTGCATACTGGTTGGGGAACACTAGACTAAAGAAATAAAAATGACTGGAAATATATATATATATATATATATATATATATATATATATATTATGAAGATATTAGTTTACCTGCATGAACAAATTATTTGTATGACATAGTGATAAGTACCATATTTTTCGCCGTATAAGACGCACTTTTTCTTCCCCAAAACTGGGGGAAAAAGTCGGTGCATCTTATACGGCGAATACACCCCTATCGAGGCGGTCCCTGCGGCCATCAACGGCCGGGACCCGCGGCTAATATAGGACATCACCGATCGCGGTGATGCCCTGTATTAACCCTTCAGACGCGGCGATCAAAGCTCACCGCCGCGTCTGAAGGGAAAGTGACACTAACCCGGCTGTTCAGTCGGGCTGTTCGGGACCGCCGCGATTTCACTGCGGCGGTCCCGAACAGCCCGACTGACTAGCCGGGTTAGTGCTTACAGGACACCGGGAGGGACCTTACCTGCCTCCTCGGTGTCTTCTCCGTTCAGGGATCCCCTGTATGGCCGGCGCTCTCCTTCCTCGTCATTACGTCGTCGCGTACGTGCGTCGGCGTGCGTAACGACGTGATGACGGCGACGGAGAGCGAGGATACCCGGCCGGCAGCAGAGACGTTCAGCAGCAGGCCGGCAGCAGAGCGACGGGGACACGGCGACAGCGATGAAGCAACATCCAGGGTAGCGGCGACGGGTCCAGAGCGGCGGGGACATGTGAGTATTACCTCCTATGCAGTGATCTTCAATCTGCGGACCTCCAGATGTTGCAAAACTACAACTCCCAGCATGCCCGGACAGCCAACGGCTGTCCGGGCATGCTGGGAGTTGTAGTTTTGCAACATCTGGAGGTCCGCAGGTTGAAGACCACTATTGGGTTCAAAATCTTTAATTTTTTAGATTTTGCACCTAAAAATAGGATGCGTCTTATACGCCGGTGCGTCCTATAGGGCGGAAATTACGGTAGCTGCAAAATACCTCTGGTGTTACTTATCTTGGCAAAACAGGGTAGAAATCGAACGTATCCAATCACAATTAAGCTTTTCCCTTTGAAGGGTTAATGACATATTAGACTTTTATGGCATATTTGGAAATATGCTGCTACAATAATAATAATAATAATAATGATAATAATTCTTTATTTATATAGGGCACACAGATTCTGCAGCGCTGTACACTCAAATTGGTCCCACAATTTCAGTGTGTTTTAAAGTGTGGGAGGAAACCAGCGCACCTGGAGGAAACCCACGCATACATGGAAAGAACCCAGGACCCCTGCTATGCTGTATATGTTGCAGATATCTTCAGAACAGGGGCCCACAGACCCCCGTGACACCTGGTAAGACAACCACTAGCAGCTGTTTCCATAATCCTAGACAGCTCTCTGTTCAGCACCAGCCAGAGACCGCCTTACCAGGTGGGACAGGGTTTGGGGTCCCCAATAACTTTTTTAAGTGGTCAAAAAGATATAATAGCTGTTGGCTGTTTTTCCCAACTCTTCCATGAACATGCATGCTCAGCTGGACTAACTGTACATTTTTGTTTTAGAGGGGAATAAGGGGTACTCCCGTGGAAAACTTTTTTTTTTTTTTTAAATCAACTGGTGCCAGGAAGTTAAACAGATTTGTAAATTACTTCTATTAAAAAATCTTAATCCTTCCAGTACTTATTAGCTGCTGAATACTACAGAGGAAATGTTTTTTCTTTTTGGAACACGGAGCTCTCTGCTGACATCATGACCACAGTGCTCTCTGCTGACATTTTAAGAACTGTTCAGAGTAGGAGTAAATCCCCATAGTAAATATATGCTGCTCTGGACAGTTCCTAAAATGGACAGAGATGTCAGCAGAGAGCACTGTGGTCATTATATCAGCAGAGAGCTCTGTGTTCCAAAAAGAAAACAATTTCCTCTGTAGTCTACAGACCCTAAAAAGTACTGGAAAGATTAAGATTTTTTTAATAGAAGTAATTTACAAATCTGTTTAACTTTCTGGCACCAGTTGATTTAAAATAAAAAAAAAGTTTTCCACTGGAGTACCCCTTTAATGCCAGACTCTCCTCTGGCAGCAGCTTATGTCCCATAGGAATAAAAGGATCAGGCATGCTGAAATCCAAGCTCCCAATCCTTCTTTTCCTTTAGAGGTGCTGTCAGGAGAACGTTGGGAGACCCCCATACACTGTAGTTGTTTGATGCATTTAAAACATGTTTGACCTTTTTATGGAACATTTTTTCAAATGACAGTCCTGGCTCTACTACATATATTTCCATTCCCCTATCCTCATATGACTCCTTTACAAGAATCCAGACTTCGCAATATCTGTTCTCAGTGGACAAGCATATAGGACACTAAATTCTCATATTGGTTTACATTCTGTTCACTCCATACTGCAGTTAGATTCCAGTAGTGTAAAGTGATCTAGTGCCTATACAGGGACTTCATGTTATTCCAGACACCGTCCCTAACAAACTGTACTATGTGAAAAACATCTGAAGGGGTTGTCTGGCTTTTGTAAAGGGGTCCCCAGCTTAGAAATGCCCACTAATAGCAAAATCAGACATAAATGATCCAAACTTTTCCAGAAAAACACTGAGATAAAATGCCATGAGAAGGGTTACCTGGGAGTCACCAGGCAAATATAAAAAAGCTTACAATGCTTGTTACTTAGTAGAAAGCAAGTTTGCCTCAGCCAATATAAGAGATAAAAGCTCTTTAATGGAATATGAAATAAACTAAGAAGTTTAAAGGGGTACTCCGGCGTTTAGACATCTTATCCCCTATCCAAAGGATAGGGGATAAGATGCCTGAAATGCGGGGGTCCCACCGCTGGGGACCCCTGTCATCTTACACGCAGCACCCTAGTTAAAATCAGTCCCCGGAGCATGTTTGCTCTGGGTCTGATTACCGGTGACCACGGGGCTGCTGGCGTGTGACATCACGCCTCCGCCCCTGTGTGACGTCACGCTCTGCCCCTCAATGCAAGCCTATGGGAGGGGGCGTGACAGCTGTCAGGCCCCCTCCCATAGGCTTGCATTGAGGGGGCGGTGCGTGACAGCTGTCACGCCCCCTCCCATAGGCTTGCATTGCATCACACGGAGGCGGAGGTGTGATGTGACACGCCGGCGGCCCCATGGTCGGCGGTAATCAGACCCGGAGCGAACATGCTTCGGGAACTGATTTTAACTAGGGTGCTGTGTGCAAGATCACGGAGGTCCCCACGGCGAGACCCCCGCTATCAGGCATCTTATCCCCTAGCCTTTGGATAGGGGATAAGATGTCTAAGCGCCGGAGTACCCCTTTAACTTTGAACATTGCTGGAGCGAACTTGTTTTTTATTTGGATTTGTAGGTCATAGACCTGCAGCGACACATGAGTAGAATCTCTATAAGCTGTAATTCTAGGTGAGCACTCGAAATTGTAGTCATTTTCTTGAATGCAGGAGCATAGTCAGGAGTAGAGCTAAGGGGAAGAACCTGGAGCAGAACAATAGGTACCACACAGAAACAAGGTGGGAGTGAAGTCAGTAACAAGGCCAAAATCAGGCTAAACCTAGATCAAAAGGCAAAAAATGGCAGGACGCTTCCCCTTCAAAGAGACTGCTAGGTCTGATATAATCTGATATAATTGAAACGCTGGCTGCTTTAGCAACCTGACACCACTGAGCATCTGGAGCAGCCATGGCTGATTTTAGTAAAAGGAGTAATCTGGAGGCAAAGAATAAATAAATAAATAAATAAATAAATCAACTGTTGCCAGAAAGTTAGGCTGGGTCCACACTACGTTTTGTCCCATACGGGAGCGCATACGGCAGGGGCGAGCTAAAAGCTTGCGCTCCCGTATGTGACCGTATGCGCTCCCGTATGCCATTCACTTCAATGAGCCGACCGGAGTGAAACGTTCAGTCCGGTCAGCTCATTTTTGCGCCGTATGCGCTTTTACAACCGGACCTAAAACTGTGGTCAACCACGGTTTTAGGTCCGGTTGTAAAAGCGCATACGGCGCAAAAATGAGCCGACCGGACCGAACGTTTCACTCCGGTCGGCTCATTGAAATGAATGACATACGGGAGCGCATACGGTCACATACGGGAGCGCAAGGTTTTAGCTCCCCCCTGCCGTATGCGCTCCCGTATGGGACAAAACATAGTGTGGACTCAGCCTTATACAGATTTGTAAATTACTTCTAGTTAAGATCTTAAACCGGTACGGTGGGAAAAAAAATTCAAATCAACTGGTGTCAGAAAGTCAAACAGCTTTGTAAATTACTTCTGTTTAAAAATCTAAATCCTTCCAGTACTTTTCAGCTGCTGTATGCTCCAGAGAAAGTTGTGTAGTTCTTTCCAGTCTAACCACAGTGCTCTCTGCTGCCCCCTCTGTCCATGTCAGGAACTGTTCAGAGCAGGAGATGTTTGTTATGGGGATTGGCTCCTGCTTTGGACAGTTTCTGACATGGACAGAGGTGTCAGCAGAGAGCACTGTGGTCAGACAGGAAAGTATTACACAGCTTTCTCTGGAGCATACAGCAGCTGATAAGTACTGGAAGGTTTAATATTTTTAAATAGAAGTAATTTGCAAACCAGTATAACTTTCTGGCTCTTGTTGAGTTAAAAACATTTGTTTTCCACCACAGTAGCCCTTTAAGCCTTTCGGTACTTATCAGCTGCTGTATAATCAGAGGAAGTTGTGTAGTTCTTTCCAGTCTTACCACAGTGCTCTCTGCTGCCACCTATGTCAATGTCAGCAAATCTCTGGTCAGTTCCTGACACATACAGAGGTGGCAGCAGAGGGCACTGAGGTCAGACTGGGTAGAACTACACAATTTCCTATGTAGCGGACATCAGATGAGAAGTACTAAAAAGCTTAAGATCTGTACAACTTCCTGGCACTCCTCTGGAGTTCCCCTCAAATTCCAGGTATATCTGCAGGTAAGTTATCTCTAGTTTTCAGCCTCCTATCTGTTTCACATGTGTAGTATAATGGCTTAGTCACACAGATATGTTGCAGAATTGTCTGTTTCATGCAGCTAAATTGGATTATTTCTACAGCATTTTTTTTTTTTTTACACATCCATATTAGATGTATTGGGCAGTTGCCGAAATTTCTGCAACTAATCTGCTGTGGGTTAACATAGCCTACTAGATCTTCCTGTAAAAGCCTTCATTGACTTTACCGTGGGAGAAAATGTCATAATTAAATGGTTATTTAGATGTGGGATTACATTGGTGATTCATTCGTAATATTGTGTCATTGTTTATTAGTTTACTTACTATGACTCTGATTTAGCTGTAATATAGTGCAGAACTGTGCCATCTGCTGGTATCTTTGAGAACTGCATTCTTTATCAAAAAGAAGGTAAATGGCCATTTCATTGTTGTCAAAGGACAACATTTGGTCTTTATTGTCTAACCAGAAAAATTACAGATTTGCAAACTAAAAACTACATTTATAGCAATTCAAAATAAATAATTGCCCTATACAGAATCTGTCGGCTGTTTCCTGCTGCCAAAATCAGGAGCAGCATGAAAAATACACAGGTTCCCACATTTCAGTGTGCTTTATACACAGTATTTCATAGAAATCATAGCTTTAGAAAATAGTCAGGTGTGTGTATACGGAGACAGCCGTCATTCAGGCTCCACCCACTGGTCTTGATTGACAGGCCTCTCACTATTTATGCTGTTATGGATAAAATACACAATTTTTATGATCAGAGACTCTCAATTATTTATGTTATTAAACTAGTTCAAATTAAATGACCAGATAAGAGACTCAGTTTCCTATCCAGATCAGTTCTGAACTTCTTTATTCTAAAAGCACTTAGAGCCACCAAACCTGATCAGTAACAGCAAACCTATAATTTGACACATTCCCCTTTGTGCTGCTGTAAAGGGGTACTCTGGCCCTAAGACATCTTATCCCCTATCCAAAGCATAGGGGATAAGATGTATGATCGCGGGGGTCCCGCCGCTGGGGACCCCCGCAATCTGTCATTCCGCACCCACCTTTGTGAGCTCTCTGCAGCGCTTGAGACTCCCAGTGTGAAGCGTGACGACCACAGGATTGGTGTATCGTGATGTTACAACACCGCCCCATGTGACGTCACACCCTGCCCCCTCAATGGAAGTGTATGGGAGGGGGCAGCTAGGGTTGGTGTCACCCGATGCGGTAGAAAATGGTGTCACCCCCAGATGACCCCCCCCCCCCACCTCTGCATTAGTAATTTTTTTAGCCTGTTGTGATGGACGCCAGTGGAGTAGCACGTTTCAGAAACTTATTTCCAGTATAATAATTAAATATACCAATTGCCAAGAATGGTGAAATGCTAGAGAAGTTTTTACCATTTAAAACTACAGCTCCCAGTATGACCTAAGCAGTAATAAGGTTCTGCTGGGAGTTGTAGTTTCACACATCATAACTGCATAGCTGTGAATACAGGTGACATCTTCTCTATAGTCTTTCTTTATATATTTCAGCTGGTACATACCACCAGGTCCAGCTAAATCTTCTCTCTGCAGAAGTTGATGCCCAGACGGCTCCTCACTATGTCAATTCTGATCCTCTATATGAAAACAATAATTATTATAACCATGCCAGATAGTATGCCCATGAATATACTACCACACGCTGCACTCTCTGAATATAATACTACCACACACTGCGCTCTCTGAATATAATACTACCACACACTGCGCTCTCTGAATATAATACTACCACATGCTGCACTCTCTGAATATAATACTACCACACACTGCGCTCTCTGAATATAACACTGCCACACACTGTACCCTCTGAACATAATACTGCCACACACTGCACACTCTGAATATAATACTACCACACACTGCGCTCTCTGAATATAATACTACCACACACTGCGTTCTCTGAATATAACACTGCCACACACTATACCCTCTGAACATAATACTGCCACACACTGCACTCTCTGAATATAATACTGCCACACACTGCACACTCTGAATATAATACTGCCACACAATGCACACTCTGAATATAATACTACCACACACTGCGCTCTCTGAATATAACACTGCCACACACTGTACCCTCTGAACATGATACTGCCACACACTGCACACTCTGAATATAATACTACCACACACTGCGCTCTCTGAATATAATACTACCACACACTGCGTTCTCTGAATATAACACTGCCACACACTGTACCCTCTGAACATAATACTGCCACACACTGCACACTCTGAATATAATACTACCACACACTGCGCTCTCTGAATATAATACTACCACACACTGCGTTCTCTGAATATAACACTGCCACACACTATACCCTCTGAACATAATACTGCCACACACTGCACTCTCTGAATATAATACTGCCACACACTGCACACTCTGAATATAATACTGCCACACACTGCACACTCTGAATATAATACTACCACACACTGCGCTCTCTGAATATAACACTGCCACACACTGTACCCTCTGAACATGATACTGCCACACACTGCACACTCTGAATATAATACTACCACACACTGTGCTCTCTGAACATAATACTGCCACACACTGTGCTTTCTGAATATAATACTGCCACACACTGCGCTCTCTGAATATAATACTGCCACACACTGCACTCTCTGAATAGAATACTGCCACACACTGCACTCTCTGAATATAATACTGCCACACGCTGTGCTCTCCGGAATATAGTACTGCCACACACACACTGAGCCCTGTGATTGTAATACTTCCACACACTGCGCCCTCTAAATATAATACTGCGCTATTTTAATATACTACCACACACTGCGCCCTTTGTATATAACCTTGTTTTTCAGTGCAGATTTTATGATGCCACTGTGCCCCAGAATTAATGGTGCCACTGTGCCCCAGAATTAATGATGCCAATGTGCCCCAGAATTAATTATGCCGCTGTGCCCCCAGAATTAATTATGCCACTATGCCCCAAATAATTAATGCTGCTGTGCCCACAGAATTAATAATGCCACTGTTCCCCCAGAATGAATGATACCACTCTGCCCCCAATATTAATGATACCAATGTTCCCTAGAATTATTGATGCCATGTGCCCCCAGAATAAATTATGCCGCTGTGCCATCAGAATTAATTATACCACTGTTCCCCAGAATTATTGACATAATTTGCCCCCAGAATAAGTTATGCTGCTGTGCCCCCAGAATTAATTATACCACTGTTCCCCAGAATTATTGACGTCCTGTGCCCCCAGAATAAATTATGCCGCTGTGCCCTCAGAATTAATGATGCCGCTGTGCCCCCAGAATAAATGATGCCACTGTCCCCCCAGAATAAATGATGCCGCTGTCCCCCCAGAATAAATGATGCCGCTGTCCCCCCAGATGATGCCATTGTGCCCCCAGAATTAATGATGCCACTGTTCCCCAGAATTATTGACATCATGTGTCCCCAGGATAAATTATGCCGCTGTGCCCCCAGAATTAATTATACCACTGTTCCCCAGAATTATTGACGTCATGTGCCCCCAGAATAAATTATGCCGCTGTGCCCTCAGAATTAATGATGCCGCTGTGCCCCCAGAATAAATGATGCCGCTGTCCCCCCAGAATAAATGATGCCGCTGTCCCCCCAGAATAAATGATGCCGCTGTCCCCCAGATGATGCCGTTGTGCCCCCAGAATTAATGATGCCACTGTGCCCCAGAATTAATGATGCCACTGTGCCCCCAGAATTAATTATACCACTGTGCCCCCAGAATTAATTATGCCACTGTGCCCTGGTATATTATGCTGGATGATGGGGGTGCTCCTGCCAGGAAGATATTGCTGCCGATGGATGATGAGGGTGCTACTGTGATAGGGGTGGAGTGTTACTGGAGGATGGTGGGGGTGCTACTGCCAGGAAGGGAGTGCTGCCGATGGATGATGAGGGTGTTACTGCCACCCTGGTAGTAGCCCGCCCATCATCCATCAGCAGCACCATCCTCCTGGCAGTAGCACCATGATGGGTAAAACCATATAGACATTTCACAGGACAAGTTCTATGCAGAACAGGCCTCGCCTTGGTCGACCAAAGAGGTTAAGTGTACATGCTCATATCATGTCATATCCAGAGGTTGTCTTTAGGAAATAAAAATAAAAGTATACGTGGTGCCAACATTGCTGCAGAGGTTGAAGGTGTGGGTGGTGGTGGTGGGGAGGGGGGGGGGGGGGCAAGCCTGTTAGTTCAGAAGAAAGCTTCTTCTAAAGATGAAGCACAAGAAAGCCTGCAAACAGTTGGCTGAAGACCAGCAGACTAAGAAGATGGGTTACTGGAACCATGTCCTGTGATCCGATAAGACCAAGATAAACGTATTTGGTTCAGAAGGTGTCAAGTGTGTGTGGCAGCAACCAAGTGAAGAGTTCAAAGACCACCACTGACCAGCCTGCAGGGGGTCCCCTGGGGGCCCTGGACAATTGCCCGGTTTGCCCCGCTTTAATGCCGCACCTGCATGTCACAAGTTGCAGTTTTGCTGAAGTTAGGCTGCAAGTTTTGAGTCTCCCAATATATATGCAGACAGTAGTGCGAATGTAACCTTTTTTTTAAATTTTTTTAAGTAAAACCATTGCTTTCATGACTGACATTGTGAAAACTGAGGGGAAAATACACAGTAAAACTGTTAAAAATAAGCATATCATCTTAGCATATCATCTATCTTGAATATGCTGTATCAGAGATGTTTTTTTATTGATATGAGAACAAGTGTAATTTGTCAATTGAATAGGTGATCCAAGGTTAATTCAGTAAAATACTATTCACAGCCAATGAGAATGAGCTTATTAATGGAGCCGTACAAAAGATCAAAGGTGATAAATGTAAAATGTGCTAATTTGTAAATTATATTTCCTCTCTGAGAGTCAGAGGATTAAGAGAGTACACATGGAAGGACTGTGAATTTGGTATTAACAATTGAAGTACCACGGAATGTAAGGACCATCATTAATAAAAAGTAGTTTTTACAGTAGGAAGAACTACTTATATCATTCACACATACTTCTGGAGGGTCTTATACTAGGAGATGGCCATGAATTGTCTGCAAGGAATCTGCCAGACAAACCTATTGTATTAGGACTTCTCATTCTAGCACAAACTCTTCACTACTGATGAGCAGCAGGGGCCATATTCGAATTGCGATATTTCACGAATATATGAACGAATATCGTCCTAGGCTCGCAACTTTCGCAGATTCATTCACTTTTTTCCATGCAAAATTCGTTATGACATTCGCAAAGTGCGCATGCGCGATTATATCTTTAAAATAACTACTTTCCTATTGGTTGCTAGTGATGTTGCTAAACTCTGACAACTGTATTTGCATTCTTCTCATTGGCCCACAAGCTAAAAGAAGGGAAGGATCAGTGTCCTCTGGAAGTGTCGATATTTGCGAATTTTCGCATATTCGCATATACGAAATGTTTGCGCTCCAAACCGACTCACACAGTAAATAATATTGGAGCCTTCTTTTGGACCATAAGCTGGAAGCTGGGAGGGATTGTCACTTTTTATTTACACAGTACACATCATGGAAAAAAAAAAAAAAATATATATATATATATATATATATATATATATATTCGTCATAATGAATGTATAGAGCTATATTCTAAATATTTGTGAAATCGAAAAGTGACGATATTCGTGGTAAAAATTTGCAATTCGAATATTTGTGCTCAACACTACTCTTCACGTGAATTGCCTCACACAGTAATAGTGCCCCCTTTGTGTCCCCACAGTTATGCCTCCTCTGTTCCCCCATATAGTAGTTCAGCCGCCTCTGTGCCCCATAGTAGTAGTTAGGCCCCCCTCTGTGCCCCCCCTATAGTACCGGTAGGACACCGCTCTGAGTGTCTGCTTAATCCCAGGGGACAGGTGGCAGTAACCGGTATCGAGCAGCCTGGCAGCTGCTTCATTCTGGTGGCACCAAACATATTGCTCATTGCTAACTTCTGTCTACAGTGGTGCATTGTAAGTTCATTCTTTATTTAACTTATGATGGCCTATGATAGTTCATCATAAGTCAAATATATTGTATATCAGGGCCATCACATATTAAGGGACCACTCAGGTGTAGCTAGTGGCTTATGGTCCCTGGTGCAAAACTTGGCTGAGATAGTTGAACAAATCACTCTATCACACATCACAGATAATTCTGTTGTCTTGCTACATTTCGACAATGATGCCAGAAAGTTTCTATGGATTATGTAATGTAAACCGAAAATGGTGGCGGTCCACAGGAGCTTGAGTAATTGTGGTAAATAGTGTGGAGTTTTCTGCTGTTTACCATACAGTTAAAAAATAAAAATAAAGTTATTTGTATACTGTGGTTCAGTATGAATATGGCAAAATAAAAAACAAAAGCTTTTATTATTTATTATACAAATTTTTATTGGGGGTTTTGAGGCTGCGGTGTGTTTGCATTGTCAGTAGAAAAGCGCATCATCAGAATTAGTAAACCTAGGCCTTGGGCAGATCTGAGTATAGTATATTTTATCACTTTCAAATCAGGAACCCCTTCACTACCGAAAAATAAGATTGCCTTTTTTTTTTTTCTTTGATTTAATTTATATTCTTCTTTTTAATAGGTTTTTATTTTATATTCAGTTTACTTTGACCGGACCTGGTGGTTCAAAAGATTTTTATAAACCTGCATGGTTTTGTTAGAGTAATCCATTAGTGTAGTGATAAGTTGGTTTTATTGCTCTCACTGCTGTTACTGAGCCTGTGAGGCTATGATTCTACTTGTTTTTTTTGGGGGGGGGGGGAAACGCCAAGAAAAACGCCAATTCTGCAGCATAGCGTTTTTTTCGGCCAAAAACCGCTGCGGCCAGATGTTAGCTGTAAATCAATGAGAAATCGCTAAATTCTTTTTCCACTTGGTGTTTTTAAGTTTGGTGTTTTTTTAAATCCTTTTGGCGTTTTTTCACTCTTTTTTAGCTCCTTGGCAAAGTTGCAGCATGTTGAGCCAATGGCATTTTTTTCCCTGAAATCGTAACATGTTTCTCCCATAGAACTCTACGGGAGTGAAAAAAACACCAAGGAAAAATGACATGTGGGTTTTAACTTTGGCGTTTTTGCAGGCAGTTTTTATTCTTTTTTGGACTTTAGCGATCCAAAAAAGTGATGGAGATACCTTTTTGAATTAAATTTTGTAGGGTACCATTAAAAAAAAAAAATATGTAAAAATGTAGCCGACAATAACAAAAATGTAGTGTGTGTGTGTTTTTCCCTTTTTTTCATTATTTTTTACATATTTTTAGGTAGTACTACTACTCCCAGCATGGAACACACTGTTCCATGATGGGAGTAGTAGTACTTGTACTAATTGACAGATCACCCGTGTCCGTTGCGATCCTCCTGTATAATGTATAGATGCGGGCAGCCGCTCTTCTATGGTCCCCTGCACTGCCGTATATACACACCTATTCATATTTCCCGCAGAGAGCTGTGATTGGCCAGATGGTTCCAGCCAATCACAACTCTCTGTGGGAAATATGAATAGGTGCAGGGGACCATAGAAGAACGGCCGGCCACATCTATACATTATACAGGAGGATCGCAGTGGGTGTCAGGAGTGACATCCGCTGTGATCTTTCCTTAACTGCAGGTACTACTGCTATTAATGGAGGAACTACAGCTCCCAGCATTGAGCAGAGTGCTCAATGCTGGGAGCTGTAGTTCCTCCATTAATAGACAGATCGCAACAGGTGTCAGAAGTTACACTCGCTGCGATCTGTCCATTAATGCAGGTACTACAGCTCCAGGCATTGAGCAGAGTGTGCTCCATGTTGGGAGTAGTAGTATCTGCAGTTAAGAACAGATCACAGCGGGTATCACTACTGACACCCGATGCGATTGTCCTATCTATTGCAGAGATGTGGAGCAGCTCTGTACAGCGTTCGCATCTCTGCACTATACTCCGGCCAGTGATATGAATAGAACATCACTCATTCATATTTCCCTCAGAGCTGTGATTGGCTGCAACCATCTGGCCAATTACCACTCTGGGCGGAAAATATGAATGAGTGATGTTCTATTCACATCACTGGCTGGAGTACAGAGCAGAGATGTGAGCATTGTATAGAGCCGCATCTCTGCTATATTATGGAAGATCGCATCAAGTGTCACGACTGATACCCGGGGCGATATGTCTATTAGTACAGTCTGTTCCATGCTGGGAGTAGTGATATTACCTAAAAAAAATTCAAAAATAGAGAAAAAAAAAGTGAAACACACACACTTTATTAAACATTAATAAAATTTTGTTATAAAAATATAAATTTCGTTAAGTACATTTTTTTTCCATCACTACTGCATCCTTATTTTTTTTTTTGGTTACCAAGAAATTTTAGGTGCCAAAAATGCAATTTCCACTCAAATGCAAAAAAATGCCAGAAAAAACGCAAGAAAAAAACGCCAAACACAGGAAAATGCTGTGGCGTTTTTTCGGGCGTTTTTTTCTTCCATTTTTTTGCGCCACAAAAAAACCAAATAGAAACTTAGCCTGAGAGTCCCTTTCATGATGCACTGCTATTTCTCAATTTTAAAGGGGTCCTTTGGCCAACCCCCTTCCAAATTAAGATTTTAGGCATTAAATAGCTTAGGTTGCCCTGATGAGATACCTTTTTACAATTTCTTGATACACCCTCTTGTCCCTGAGATATGTGTTTTAATAGTTTTTCTGACAATTTAGGAAATCATTCAGATCAGTGTGACCTTATTTTTAAAATAAGGTGATGGATAGGGTCATAGAGTCAAGGGGTGTGAATGTTCTAAATTGAATGGCGCGTATGACGAATACACCACCCTGACTGTATAATCCTGCCCATCACCTCATATTCACCACAACTATTAAAACTAAGTTCACACCCATCTGACTGATTCCCTGAATTGTCAGACAAACTATAAACCCTCATATTTCAGGAGGGTTTATAGTTTGAACTGTAAAAAGGTGTGTGATCAGGGCACCCTTAGCTGTTTAATGGCAATACAATTTTATTTTCTGAGGGTTGATCACAGGTCCTCTTTAACACCTAGCAACGGCCGGGACCAGTGACTAATATCAGACATCACCGATTGCGATGATGCCCGGTATTAACCCCTTAACCAACTTTGATTGTCGTGTCTTAATTGTAAAAAAATGCTTCCCGATAAAACCATGGTGTCCCGATCAGCTGAGAAAACGCAGCGACGGTCCCTACCTTTCACCTCGGCGTCCGATCAATGGTCTACTGTTACATGCCGATAACACTGATCAATGTTTTGTTATGGCATAGCATTGATCAGTGTATGCAATCAGAAGATTGCATGTAATAGTCCCCTATGGGGGCTATACAAGAGTAAAAGTCCAAAATTACGTATTTTTGGTCACTTTGTATACCATAAAAATATATAAAAAGCAATCAAAATAACCGTGAAAACAAATGGTACCAATTAAAACTTCCGATCCCGGCACAAAAAATTTGCCCTCATACCGCCCTGTATGCGGAAAAATTAAAAAGTTATAGGGGTCTCAAGAGGAAATTTTTAATCGTACAAATTTTCATGCAAACAGTTATAATTTTCACCAGAAGTAAAACAAAATCAAACCTATATAACTAGGGTATCCTTTTAATCGTATGGACCTACAGAATAAAGATAAGGTGTCATTATTGTGTCATTATTACTGAAAAATGCACTGCGTACAAACAAAAGCCCCCAAAAGTTACAATATGGTGTTTATTTACTTTTTTATTTTGTCCCACAAATATTTGTTTTATGGTTTCGTCGTAGAGTTTTTGTTTAAAGGACTGAGGTCATTACAAAGTACGATTAGTAGCTCAAAAAACAAGCCATCATATGGGTCTGTAAGTGCAAAATTGAAAGGATTGTGATTTTTAAAAGGTGAGGAGGAAAAAACAAAAGTGCAAAAACAGAAAAACACTGTCCTGAAAGGGTTAAGAGGTGGGACCAGAGCTCGGCTGTTTGCCAGTAGTACACATAAATGGATTCCCAATCATGTAATGTATGCCAAATAAAGTTTGTGCATTTGTTGTAAAACGTTGTTTATTATATTCACTTTGGTAGATACTACAATAGTGAACACTGAGCAAACTGACCACTAAACATAAATCTGTGTAACAGAAACAATGGGACCACACTCCAAATGCTGAGTGATTTTTATTTATCACAGATTTTTTTTGGATCTAGGTAAATACATTATTTAAAATAACAGCAAAACTAACCACCATAGACCACCAGAAATCGTACCACAACATTACGTTAGCACTATTATTTTTCCTGTTTATACAATGTATGAACTATTTTTTATTAGTGTGACTTAACTCCATTGGGAAAAAGCATGATTGTTTCTCCAACCGGATAAATGTGCATTAAATCTAAAGGGCTCTATAGTATAGAATTTCTGAATATAATGCATTGCCACACTATGATGATTCATTATTAAAAAAATATCCATCAGGCTGTGCTTTCACTTGGCAGTTTGCTTTTTATTTGACTTTGGAAAGCTGCCACTGCAGAGTTTAAAGGGGTATTCTGACCCTGAGACATTTTATCCCCTATCCAAAGGTGGTGACCACAGGTGGTGACATCACGACTCCGCCCCCGTATGATTTCACCCCCCGCTATGCAAGTCTATGGGAGGGCCGTCACGCCCCTCCCATAGATTTGCATAGCGGGGGCGAGGGATGACGTCACACGGGGACAGAGTCGGGACGTCACAATACTCCGGCCCCGTGGTCGTGACCCGGCTGTTTGTGAGCTGGCACCACGGTGTGCAGCACAAACAGGTGGTGGTGAATACAAGATTGCGGGGGTCCCCAGCGACGGGACCCCTACGGTGAGACATCTTATCCCCTATCCTTTGGACAGAGGATAAGATGTCTCAGGGCCAGAGTACCCCTTTTAGTCAAAGTCAGAAATGGATTCAACAGGAATAAGAAATGTGAAGAACTTCCTACTTGATCCACATCTGGCCTTGGTTTAAAAACTGACGAAATACAACCACAAAGTGAAGATGACTTTGACTAAAATTGGCCATTTTGTCATAATATCTTTGTATTATTAATTATTATGACCATTGGGGGAAAAAAAAATCTGTTGTCAACAGGAAACTGTCACTATTGAATGTTGACATACCAGTTGACAGAGTCAACAAATAAGCAAAAGAGTCAATGATACTCAAGGGTGAAAAAATCTTCACTGTTGGCGTGTACAATATTTGTAGTTTCGTGTTGTGTTTTGTCTGTTTATTGCAGTATAGGAATTTCATTTCTTTCTTCTGGAACTGGGGCAAGAGGGGGAAGTTTGTGAGTGCTGCGGGCAACAGTGAATCTGCTCATGTGCAGGGCTTCCTCGTAACATGGAGGGGTCTCTGGTCCAGTAGAGGTGAACTGAGGTGCAGGACCATGTGAGTGAGACACAGCAAATATCCTCCGGGCAGCCGGGCCAAACACTGACTGAAGAGCTATTAAATGAAGAACAGAACATTGAATCAGGAGTTTAAGAAATAACACTTATACATGTATCAGGTTACAATCAATGGAAGCTTTTTGTGCTCTTAACTAGATTTTAATAGACATTCACGCCAAAACCGCTGTGTATAGATTTCTCTTCAGGGGGATAAAAAAACGAAGCTGGGCATTTCTAAGGAGTGTAAGAATAGGAGAAAATAAATGAATTATTCACCCATTGCTTATGCAACCTCAGTGATCTTACTTTGTCTTTCTTTATTGGCTACCTATCACTTTAAAAAAAAATTTTGACCAGTGAGGGTCCCTCTGCTGAGACCCCCCAACAATCACACTCAGCTGAGCACTGCGTCTTTTAGTTTTTCAGCTCAGCAATGCTTATCAAAGCAGTGGATAAGAGGATTTGCAGATAGTCTTAAAAGCATAGCTAAGCAGAGAAACAAAGGGATGCAGTGCTCAGCCTCTTCATTTTATTGATCAGTGAGGGTCTCAGCACCTGTACCCCTACCAATTAAATATGTAGGAACTATATGGCAGCTTCTTCATATTTACCACATTCTATTCTGAAAGCTTACTTATAATGAGGATTTATACTCTATAACAGTCTTTTCCAACCAGTGGGCCTCCAGCTGTTGCAAAGCTACAAACTCCGGGTATGTTGGGAGTTGTAGTTTTGAAACAGCTGGAGGCACTCTGGTTGGGAAACACTGCTCTATAAGGCCATTTTCCTATGTGTAAAATGTGCGGAATGTCCATCTGTCCACAGGCAGACATTCCGTAGTTTTAAATAAACTTGCGGCCACTAAGACCGCTCGGAAATGCGCCTTCTCATAGACCACAATGCATTTCCAAGCCGAATCCGCAGAAAGAATAGACAAGTCTCTTCTACCTACAGATGCTAGAATTTGAAATTCTGCTATGTGCGAAGTGCGGCAGAATCCCTCTGAAATCAATGCTGCAGCAGAATAACTGTGCGGAATATTCCGGCGGAATTCCACACTGGCGTTCCACCGTGTGAACGTACCCTAAGGCCTTGTTCACTTTAAAGGAATTCCTGAAGCGGAAATTCTAAATTCTAAATCTGTGTGATTTAGACAGCAGAATCCTATTGAAGTGTATTGGCTATAAATTCATGCACAATTTTCATGCAGAATTCAGTGCAGAAATTCTGCTGTGTGAATACGGCCTATTCTGCACTGAATTCTGCATGAATTTATAGCCAATACACTTCAATGAGATTCCCCTGTCCCATTCACACACCAGAATTTCTGCTGCAGAATTTCCACGGCAGAAATTCCATTGAAACAAATTGGCTATAAATTAATTCAGAATTTTCACACAGAATTCAGTGCAGAATTCAGTACAGAAATTCTACCTAAATTTGGCCTAAGAGATTAAAAATCTATTACTATTCTGCTCATATTGTTGTGGTTTGATAACATCTAGGCTGAAAGAGGTCATTCTTTTCTATCTTACCCATTATATATATATATATATATATATATATATATATATATATATTGTGTACAGGCTGCTATGGTTATAAAATAACTACACTATTCTCACCCACACTGGCAGCTGCCATTGGTGTCATTGTGTTCACAATGTTATAAGCAAAGCAGGGAGAGCGTCTCATCCAGGGGAAATAAACAGCAGCGGGATGGACAAGAACATCAGCACTCAAGGGGAGTATAGTGTATTTTGTTATTACCATAGCAGGTTGTTTTATTTTTATGACAGCCCCTTAAAGGGGTACTCCGGCCCTGAGACATCTTATCCCCTATCCAAAGGATAGGGGATAAGATGCCTCACCGCAGCTGTGCCGTCACGCCCCCTCCCATAGGCTTGCATAGCAGGGGCGGGGGGTGACGTCACGCGGGGACGGAGTTATGATGTCACGATACTCCGGCCTCATGGTCTCCCCCTGGCTGTTTGTGAGCTGGCACCACGGCATGCAGCTCAAACAGGTGGGTGCTGAATACAAGATTGCGGAGGTCCCCAGCGGCTGGACCCCCGCGGTGAAACATCTTATACCCTATCCTATCCAAGTCTATGGGAGGGGGCGTGACGGCACAGCCGCGGTAAGGCATCTTATCCCCTATCCTTTGGATAGGAGATAAGATGTCTCAGGGCCACAGTACCCCTTTAAAAAGTGTCCAGAAAATGGGTGCAGTAACACGAGTTATAAATGTGCCTGTGTGCCAACTATGCAGATATTCCTGTTGGAGCCTTGTTTCGAGGGGGAGATATATCCAAAATATGGCACAGTATATTGCACCATACCAAGGCTCATGTGCAGCTGCAGTGCAGCCTTTCGCAGACAGCTCACTCCATTTGAACATAAAAACATTTAATGTAGCACCCTTGAAAAACATGAGTATGTACAATGGACTATAGAAGGATATGTGAATACTGATGCTGTTTACTTCCCCTTCACCACATGATACATTCATATAAATGCTTAGACACACACTGCAATAACCACCAATGAATCACATGCCATCATGGCAGCTATCACTTAGTGCATATTAACACAAGTGGAATTACTGTAATTAACTGATAATGAAAAAGAATATTTATTGTGTCCTTATGTGACTCACAGGTTAAAGTACTTTGAATGGTGCTGTCATGGTCGATGGCTATGACTGTGACTTCACAGGGCTGTTCCCCTGCTCTCTCCGGGCACTGCTGTTGTCTCAGGTACCAGCAACGCAGACATGCACAGGTAACTCCAAACATCAGAAGCAAAATTCCAGCAGTAACCACAAGCCTGAGCCACAATAGAGATAAGAACAAAGAACACTTTATTTTTCAATGTTTTATATAAAAGCTTTTATAGAGTTAGGGTACGTTTTCACATGCGTATTTTTGCTGCAGATCTTCTGCAGATTTCCTTCTCATTGACTTCAATGGGTAACAAAAATAGGCAGCAGAAAATACACGTGTGAACATACAATTATACTACAGTATATGGCCCATCTTATGATATCACATGATGATATGATTATTATCTGAAAATTGAGTTGTAGAGTTTTTTGCACTGCTTCAAAAGTAGCCTTTCAGTGTATAGAGATTAAAGGGGTATTCCAGGATTTTTTTTTTATTTGACTATGCTACAGGGGCTGTAAAGTTAGTGTAGTTCATAATATAGTGTCTGTACCTATCTGTGTCAATCTGCAACTAATGCAACAGTTGTAGGCACCCTGATTGAAAACCACAGACCTTTTGATGGATGCAGCTCATTAATGTTTCAATGGGTGGGGTGGCTGATGTGTGGGAGGGAGGAAAATGGAATTGTGGGATTTGTAGTCAAAAAAAGAAAAGTCAAACAGGAAATACCAGTTGACAAAAAGCTAGCCGCAGTATTATGGCAATCTCACAATATAGCCATTTAGCCCCAAGACAAGCGCAGATCCTTCCTAAGCATGTCCATTACTGCCTGCCAGGTATGTACTAAAATCACCTTATGGTGGAGAACGCCTTTAAAAAACACAAATAATGAAACTTTTATGTTCAGTTTGTAATAATGTGCCCTTAGTATCAAAACAAAATATAATGATTATTGTGGATATATATACAAGTGTTGGCGCGAATATTCGCATTTCAAATTTTGATTGCGAATATCGCAAATTCGCGAATTTGCAAATATTGCGAATATATTCTCTATGTATTAGAAATTACAAATATTCACTTTTTTCCGCATATGCCCATATTTGCATATGTGAATATTCACATATGCGTACATTCGCATATGTGAATATTCGCATAAGCGCATATTAGCATATGTGAATATTTGCATATGTGAATATTCTCATATTCCTTCTTTTCACTTGTGGGCCAATTAGAAAGATGCAAATACAATTGTCAGAGTGTATGCAAATATCACGAATACGTGAAATTTGCGAATATAAGATGAATATTCGTCTATATATTTGCGAAATATCGCGGATTCAAATATGGGCAATGCCGCTCATCACTAATATATACAACAAAACTGACCCATTACTGAAAGGATGAGTTTCATAGTTTCTTACCATATGTACCACTGGTGCATCCATTCTGTCTTGGGACAACTGTTTGTTGAAACAGAAGAAAACGTATTTGTTTAGGAATCATCACAGACACATTATAATTTTATGGTTTAGTCCAAATTCAGTGTTGTGTGGAGCTATAATATGGCACTTATAGCGGTTTATGTGCCCTACTGTAAATGTTTATCTCTCTAAATTACAATATCTCAGTAGTGCAGTACAGCATGGAATCAGTATTCAGGAGTGCGGAGAGTGCCTTATGATCTGTAGTATAGAACTGCAGGGACTCTGTGCATACGGCCCTAGAGAATTTGAACGTTTCATTTCTAACTATTTAAAAATAAATACAGTGGGGCAAAAAAGTAATCTTGCACTACGAAACAGCTGTCGCACCAGTTTTAGGAAACATCCAGGCATTGCTGCCTGCTGCTTTTTCAGCTGCATCCTGCACCCTGTTATGGTTTCACGATACGAAGAAATAAAGATATATCTGCCTTTGAAGATTGGTGAGTGCTATTCGTGTATTATCTTCATATATTCACTATGTATGTTACATTGATGAAATTCTAAGTATTTTCAAATCTTTTGAATTCCAGTTTGTAACAGTAGCAAAAAAGGCACAAAGTCCAAGAGGATGAACACTTTTGCAAGGCTCTGTGACTAAATCAGCAGTGATGACAAGTTGATCATCAAGCGCTTGGCTGACATACTGAGGAAAATGAGCCTTACTATGGGAACGCCTGCAGGGCCGCTTTAAAGTAAAATCCGCCCATGAGGAACATTTAGGATCTAGATTTTAAATCTTGGACTTGGACATCTATCTGGTTTGGATTTTCATGTTCTCTTTGTGTTTGCCTGTATCCTAAGGAAATATATCTGCACTCACTCTGCAATCATTCCCAAGTCTTAGCCTAAGTAGGGAATAGAACTCACTGTTTAGAGTTTTCACAGTCCGATTCACATTTTCCCTTAGATACCTATAATATTAACAATATAAAGTACACAATTATTATACTTAATATGTTTAAATGTAAATCTATTTATACTTTAAATGTCATATTTTATAAGATACCATTTGTGTGTGAATTTGAGATGAAATTTATAAACATTAATTAGCATTTTTAGGTATACAGTAAAAACGTGAAACCATGTTATTGTCACATCACCACTAAGGATGTAACAGTGTGAAAATAATTCCACCCCCTTGTCATTTTGGGAGACTCCCTGGTGAAAGACAGAAAGGTGCCTGGGGTCCCTGTCTAATGTCACATGAGCAGT
This sequence comes from Hyla sarda, assembly GCF_029499605.1. Taxonomy (NCBI): domain Eukaryota; kingdom Metazoa; phylum Chordata; class Amphibia; order Anura; family Hylidae; genus Hyla; species Hyla sarda. Next base: position 79,092,290 of record NC_079195.1, on the reverse strand, counting down.
GCTGCAGCATTAGTGCCAGCCGATAGGGATAGTAGGAGTTATTTATTTATTTCAATCAATCAATCAATAAATACATAGAAACTAGTATACCCAAATGGCACAGTGTGTGGCACTATTATATCCTGGCAGCACAGTGTGTGGCCCTATTATATCCTGGCAGCACAGTATGTGGCACTATTATATCCTGGCAGCACAGTATGTGGCACTATTATATCCTGGCAGCACAGTATGTGGCACTATTATATCCTGGCAGCACAGTATGTGGCATTATTATATCCTGGCAGCACAGTATGTGGCACTATTATATCCTGGCCGCACAGTGTGTGGCACTATAATATTCTGATAGTACAGTGTATGGCACTATTACTGGCAGCACAGTATGTGGCACTATTATATCCTGGCAGAGTAGTGTGTGGCACTATTATATCCTGGCAGCACAGTATGTGGTACTATTATATTCTGGCAGCACAGTATGTGGCACTATTATATCCTGGCAGCACAGTATATGGCACTATTATATACTGGCAGCACAGTATGTGGCACTATTATATCCTAGCAGCACAGTATGTGGCACTATTATATCCTGACAGCACAGTGTGGCACTATTATATCCTGACAGCACAGTTTTATTTTACATAATTATATCCAAGCATCACAGTGTGTGGCATTATTATATCAAAGGGGCATAGTGTGTGGGACTATAATATCCTTTCAGCACAGTGTGTGGCACTATCATATCTTGACAGCACAGTGTGTGGTATTATTATATCCTGACAGCATAGTGTGTGGCACTATTGTATCCTGACAGCACAGTGTGGGGCCCTATTATATCGTGACAGCATAGTGTGTGGCACTATTATATCCTGGCAGCACAGTGTGTGGCCCTATTATATCCTGACAGTATAGTGTGTGGCACTATTTTATCCTGGCAGCACAGTGTGTGGCACTATTATATCCTGGCAGAGTAGTGTGTTTCACTATTATATCCTGGCCGCACAGTGTGTGGCACTATAATATTCTGATAGTACAGTGTATGGCACTATTATATCCTGAAAGCACTGTGTGTGTTTGGTATTATTATATCCTGGCAGCACAATGTATGACACTATTATATCCAGACAGCACAGTGTATCGCACAATTATATCAAAGGGGCACAGTGTGTGGCACTATTATGCCTTGCAGCACAATGTATGGCATATTACTGTATGTCCCAGAAGCACAGTGTGGCACTATTATGTCCTGGCAGTATATTGTGTGGCACTATTATATCCTGGCAGCAGAATATGTGGCACTATTATAACCTGGCAGCACAGTATGTGACACTATTATTTCCAGAAGGCACAGTGTGCGGTCTGATATATCCTGGTGGCAGAGTGTGCAGCACTATTATATCCTGGCAGCACAGTGTGTGGGACTATTATATACTGGGGCACAGTGTGTGACATTATTATATCCAGGCACCACAGTGTATTTCACTATTATATCAAAGGGGCACAGTGTGTAGCAATATAATGTCCTGGCAGCACAATGTGTGGCACCATTGTGTCCTGGTAGCACAGTATGTGATACCATTATATCCTGACAGCACAGTGTGTGGCACTATTATGTCCTGGCAGCTCGGTGTATTGCACTATTTTATCAAAGGGGCACAGTATGCGGCACTATTATGCCTGGCAGCACAATGTATGGCACTATTACTGTATGTACCAGAAGCACAGTGTGGCACTATTATGTCCTAGCAGCATATTGTGTAGCACTATTATATCCTGACAGAACAATATGTGGCACTATTATAACCTGGCAGCACAGTATGTGACACTATTATTTCCAGAAGGCACAGTGTGCAGCACTTTTATATCCTGGTGGCATATACAGTATGTAGGGTTTTATAATTGCAACACCCACACACACACTTTTGACTTGGCCACCAGTGTAACCACCTCCCCCCCCCCCAAATATATAAGCTGGAGACACCACTGGAGAGAACCACAAAGTGTAGCTCTCTGTCTCCAATTAGTGTTACCAAATTTTTACTATAAGATGTCGACATCTAGTGGTAGAAAAGGGGTAACACACTATTAGGAATTTACATATGTTACTTGTTAACCTAAAACCATTCTATACTCTGCATTGCAATACCAACAAATAGAATACTAAGTATGTGAACGTTGAATCTTTAGCCAACATTTGGTGCATTATAGTATACTCCAATAACAATAATTGGCCTCCTTGGGTATATATAGAACCTTGACCAATGTTTTCCTTCAGACCTTGTCTGAACCAAATTCTGGATGCTCCAGAAGACAAATATTAAATGAAAATAATAAGTGTATTTCTGTTATTTTGTTTTCCTCCATTTTATCCTTTGAAATATAATTTTTTTAAACTATGTTTAACCCCTTAAGGACCAAGACCATTTTAACCTTAAGGACCAGGCCAATTTTATTTTTGCGTTTTCGTTTTTTCCTCCTCGCCTTCTAAAACCATAACTCCTTTATATTTCCATCTATAGACCCATATAAGGGCTTGTTTTTTGCATGACCAATTGTACTTTGTAATGAAACCTCTCGTTTTACCATAAAATGTACGGCGAACCCTTTTTTAGGGAGGAAATTTAAATGAAAACCACAATTTTGCACATTTTGGAGGGTTTTGTTTTCACACTGTACATTTTACGGTCAATACGATTAAAATGATACCCATGGCTAGATACTTTTATATTTTTGTACCGCTTAAAAAAAATCTAAAACCTTTTGTACAAAATCAGTAATCTAAAATTGCCCTATTTTGACCACCTATAACTTTTTCATTTTTCCATATATAGGGCGGTATGAGGGCTCATTTTTTGCATCGTCATCTGTACTTTTTTTTATCAATACCACATTTGTATATATAAAACTTTTAGATTATTTTTTATAATTTTTTTAATAAAATGGGACAAAAAAGCTGCATTTTTGGACTTTTAAATTTTTTACATTTACGCCATTCACCATATGGGATAATTAACATTATATTTTGATAGTACAGATATACCAAATATGTTTATTAAAAAAAGAATTACGCTTTTTGGGGGGAAAATGGGAAAAACAGACAATTTTCATTTTTATTCCGGCAGGGGATTTTTCACTTTTTTTTACTTTTTATTTTTAAATTTTTCAACTTCTTTTTACACTTTTTATGTCCCCATAGGGGACTATCTATAGCAATCATTTGATTGCTAATACTGTTCAGTGCTATGTATAGGACACAGCACTGCTCAGTATTATCGGTGATCTTCTGCTCTGGTCTGCTCGATCTCAGACCAGAGCAGAAGACCCCGGGAGATGGCAGGAGCCAGGTGAGGGGACCTCCGGCCGCCATGCTGGATGATCGGATCACCGCGGCAGCACTGCAGGTGATCCGATCATCCATTCAAAGTGCCACACTGCCGCAGATGCCGTGATCTGTATTGATCACGGCATCTGAGGGGTTAATGGCGGACATCTGCACGATCGTGGATGTCGGCCATTACCGGCGGGTCCCCGGCTGCTGCTAGCAGCCGGAACCTGCCGTGTACGACGCGAGCACCATTCCGATGCTCGCGGTCATATACAGGACGTAAATGTACGTCCTGGTGCGGGAAGTCCCGCCAAACCAGGATGTACATTTACGTCCGTGGTCGTTAAAGGGTTAAAATAATGTATATATTTGTGTGGTATATGATTAAATGGGCACTCTCATTAAAACACATTTTTGCTATTGCACTCTTTATGGTAAATAAAAAAGATTTCTAACATACTTTGGTTAAAAAAAATGAAGTTTTCTATGTTTTATTTGTGCTTAAAAAAGCTCAAGAGCTCAATTTTCCCCATCTTATACACAGATTTAGGACCAAAGCCCAAACACAGGAAGTGCAGCCTGGAGTGCTGAGGGGTGTGTGTCCAACCAATAGCATATGGAAGTTAAGTTTGAAAGGAGCTATGATTGGATGAGGCTGGACACACCCCCCTCAGCACTCCAAGCTGCACTTTCTGTGTTTGGACCTCGGTCCTAAGTCTGTGTACAAGATGGGGGAAAATGTGCTCTTGAGCTTTTTTAACCCCTTAAGGACGCAGCAGGACGTAAATGTACATCCTGGTGCGGTGGTACTTAACGCACCAGGACGTACATTTACGTCCTATGCAAAACTGCGGGCATCGAAGAGATGCCCATGTCATGCGTGGCTGATCCCAGCTGCTGATCGCAGCCAGGGACCCGCCGGCAATGGCCGACGCCCGCGATCTCGCGGGCGTCCGCCATTAACCCCTCAGATGCCTTGATCAATACAGATCCCGGCATCTGCGGCGCTGCTGCGGGGATCCGATCATTCAGAATGCCGCACGGAGGTCCCCTCACTTGCCTCTGTCCGGCTCCCGGCGTCTCCTGCTCTGGTCTGAGATCGAGCAGACCAGAGCAGAAGATAAACGATAACACTGATCTGTTCTATGTCCTGTACATAGAACAGATCAGTATTAGCAATCATGGTATTGCTATGAATAGTCCCCTATGGGGACTATTCAAGTGTAAAAAAAAATGTAAAAAAATGTAAAAGTAAAAGTAAAAAAAAATCCCCTCCCCCAATAAAAAAGTAAAACGTCAGTTTTTTCCTATTTTACCCCCAAAAAGCGTAAAAAATAAATTTAATAGACATATTTGGTATCGCCGCGTGCGTAAATGTCCGAACTATTAAAATAAAATGTTAATGATCTCGTACGGTGAATGGCGTGAACGTAAAAAAAAAAGTCCAAAATTGCTACTTTTTTAATACATTTTATTAAAAAAAATTATAAAAAATGTCTAAAAAGTTTTTCATATGCAAATGTGGTATAAAAAAAGTACAGATCATGGCGCAAAAAATGAGCCCTCATACCGCCGCTTATACGGAAAAATAAAAAAGTTATAGGTCATCAAAATGAAGGGATTATAAACGTACTAATTTGGTAAAAAAATGTTGTGATTTTTTTTAAGCACAACAATAATATAAAAGTATGTAATAATGGGTATCATTTTAATCGTATTGACCCTCAGAATAAAGAACACATGTCATTTTTACCGAAAATTGTACGGCGTGAAAAAGAAACCTTCCAAAATTAGCAAAATTGCGTTTTTCTTTTTAATTTCCCCACAAAAATAGTGTTTATTGGTTGCGCCATACATTCTATGATATAATGAGTGATGTCAATACAAAGGACAACTGGTCGCGCAAAAAACAAGCCCTCATACTAGTCTGGCGATGAAAATATAAAAGAGAAATGATTTTTAGAAGGCGAGGAGGAAAAAACTAAAACGTAAAAATGTAATTGTCTGAGTCCTTAAGGCCAAAATGGGCTGAGTCCTTAAGGGGTTAAGCACAGATAAAACATAGAAAACTTTGTTTTTTTATAAACAGAGTATATTAGAAATATTTTTTATTTACCATAAGGAGTGCAATAGCAACAATTCATTGTAATGAGAGCTACCCTTTAACTGACACTGGGTATTACCCATCCCTTAGTTAATATTTTGCTTCTGCACAATGTAACACTATCCAGTCAGAGATGACAGGGTCAGACTGGTGGTGGGAAGTATCAGTTTTGAATTGATTTGTGCATTTCCAGAAGGAATAGTAGAGGGATGGTACAATTTAGATTTCTAAGAAACATACTGCAGAATTTGGATCTATTTTACAAACAATTTCTCCTTTATCCAATTTATTTTGCTTTTTGAACACAGTAAAGCCATCCACATCTAGCTTATTTTTTGTTATGCATACTAAATGCTTGTTTTTTTTTTAGACTTTACTGATACTATTACTTTTTCTGTAGCCGTACACTAGACAACAGAGGTTGCAGAAGCCATTTTCAATTACTTATCTGCCTTGTTTCAGTGTTTTATACATTTGGAATCTACACCTATGTTATCTGCTCCTATTATAAGTAACCATTCCCATCCTACTGAGTGCACTTAAATAGAAATATGATTCTTTTAATATTACAGTTAATGTTTTGTCCGTTACTTACCAGATAAAGCCCTATGACTACAAAAAGAAAAATAGCTTCTCTCATGCTATTACTTCACCTAGCACCTAAAAAGAAAGATATAACATATATTGAGATTCTGTATACTGACTCATTATAACACTGGCAAGGTGAAAAAGACCACCAACAGTATGCTAAGGCGGTATTAATCACAAAGAAAATGAAATGCGGTCAAGGACATAATAACACACCAATAGGTAATTGCTCAACGGGATTAAAGGGGTACTCTGCCCCAAGACATCTTATCCCCTATCCAAAGGATAGAGGATAAAATGTCTGATTGCGGGGGTCCCGTCACTGGGGACCTCCGTGATCTCCCTGCTGCACCTGGCATTTGTTTAGAGCATCAGGTGCAGTGCCGGAGGCTCATGATGCCACGGCCACACTCTGTTCATGAGGTCACAGCTATGCCCCCCTCAATGCAAGTATATGGGAGGGGGCGTGAGGTCGTCACACCCTCTCCCATAGACTTGCATTGAGGGGACGTGGCAGTGATGTCACGAGCGTGACGTGGCTGTGATGTCACAAGCCTCCGCCCCGCATCGCCAGTCATCTGGCATGGATCAGACATCTTATCATTTTAGGATAAAATGTCTAGGGGCAGAGTACCAAAAATCCAGTTAGCTTTTGGAAGAAAGACAATATTAATGTCTGTGGTTCTTGACACTTTTCTTTGGACGATTCCTTCTTGCAGTAATAAGCTGGTCACAGGATATACCACCACAGAGATCATTGGCAATCAATTAAAATCTGGGGCAGTAAGTGTTTAATTTTCCCACAGTGCCACCACGGACAAAATGACATCAATCATCATTACATCCATAATTTGTCCATGTTAGGCTGGGTCCACACTACGTTTTGTCCCATACGGGAGCGCATACGGCAGGAGGGAGCTAAAACCTCGCGCTCCCGTATGTGACCGTATGCGCTCCCGTATGTCATTCACTTCAATGAGCCGACCGGAGTGAAATGTTCGGTCCGGTCGGCTCATTTTTGCGCCGTATGCGCTTTTACAACCGGACCTAAAACCGTGGTCAACCACGGTTTTAGGTCCGGTTGTGAAAAAGCGCATACGGCGCAAAAATGAGCCGACCGGACCGAACGTTTCACTCCGGTCGGCTCATTGAAGTGAATGACATACGGGAGCGCATACGGTCACATACGGGAGCGCAAGGTTTTAGCTCCCTCCTGCCGTATGCGCTCCCGTATGGGACAAAACGTAGTGTGGACCCAGCCTAACAGACAGATGTATTGAGCCGTTTAGAAAAACAGACTTACATTACAGGTGTTCTCCATTCTGGCTAACAGATGAAGGTCAGAACAGGACTTCAATTTGGTCTCAGCTTTAAATTACTTTTTGCTAACTTTTTTTTTTTATCTGTGCCTTAATGGTATTTAGTATTTTTTAGTGTCTACTGACTTTAAATGACTACATTTTGTAAGTGAACTAAGAAAGCAATCCAACTTTACTTAATAAAAGTCCAGAGAAGAGCTTATAGGTGATAGGAAGTGATCTGTAATACATATTGAACAAACATATACAGTATATATAGCAATTTAGATATCTGTTTTTCCACTTACCTGTAAAGCTCGGGGTAGCTTTCTCCTTCCTTAAGGTACGGTTAACAGTGGGAACAATCATTGTTTTAGTGTTTATTTGCAGTGCCCCTCCTCCCCCTTTCCCTCCATGTGAGGCCAAAGTAATTGCCTTGTATTAATGGACATGTGGGAGGAGTTAGATTGCAGAATTCAGATAAAAACTTGAACCGGTTCTTAACCATTTTGTAGTTTCGCTAAAATTCTCTTAGTATACACTTTGTCAAATTAAGAAGATTAAAAAATAAATACAAAAATTGCAGGCATTGCTTAAATATTTTGTAATTAAGTTTTATTTTGCTTAGTATTTTTCAAACATGTTTTACATGGCCCTTCATGTAGTTAACAGCCCCTGAGGGTCTTTCATTAGATGATGAAAATGTCCAATCTGCTATAATTACAATTACAAATGTTAATATTAACAGGGGGCACATTAAGTGTAGCTATGTGGAACGGCTGGAGATGAGAAAACAAGGGAAGAAGGAGAAGGAAATATCCAGAGGTCACAGGTAAACAAAGTAATAACCTCCTTCATACAGAACTAAGATCACTAAATAAACAAAATTTTATATATCTGTAGAACTCTCGTCCGAAACGTATAGTTTAGGAAACATTTACAAGGCATGAGCGAGGTTGTGTTCAAGAAAGTAGGAGAAAGACAGTTTTCTGCCATGATTGTGTTGCCCTCAGAGTGTACAAGCTGGTCATTTATATGTGGGTGGGATTGGAATGTGATTGACAGGTCTACTATTGTACCGCGATATGCAAGAGCCCTGTGCTGTAAGATCAATGCATAACAGTATATAGTATAATATTTAAACCCTTAGTATAGTGTTTGTGAAGGAGACAAGAAAGGTTATGCAGATCTGAAACACATTAAAGGGGTTTTCCGGCGCTTAGACATCTTATCCCCTATCCAAAGGATAGGGGATAAGATGCCTGATCGCGGGGATCCCGCCGCTGGGGACCCCATTGATCTTGCACGCCCCATCCCGTTTATAATCAGTCCCCTGAACATGCTCCGGGGACTGATTATAAACGGGGTGCGGCGTGCAAGATCACGGGGGTTCCCAGCGGCGGGACCCCCGCAAACAGGCATCTTATCCCCTATCCTTTGGATAGGGGATAAGATGTCTAAGCGCCGGAGTACCCCTTTAAAATTCAAACATTTTTAAGTAAGCTTGTACAGTATAACTTTGCTTTCTATCTATTAATATTAGTCTACTAGGAATCTGGAAAAAGTTTTAAAATATGTATTATTTATTTAAGAAATTATGTAAATAGTAAATATTCATATGCTGTCAAATTTTTAATTGGTCAGTCACAACCTATAGGATGAGCCAGAATTTAAAGAGTACCTGTCATCAAACCATATTTTCTAAATTAACTCAGATTATATTCCCTAACTACTCCTAATCGCCGCCATCAGAGCCGCACCTTAGATGCTTTATGCATAAGAATGACAGAAAGCAGACCGAGCCTTATTAAAAGGTCCCTGATGATATTGGCTATTGAAACGCGTTGGATCTTATAATCTTTGATACCTATTGATCACTTACCTTAGAAGACGTTATGACAAGGCTGACATCCGAGGATATCATTCCAACCTTCAAGCACTAGGAGGGCCGTTGCAACTCGGACCCAGCGAGACCCTACCACAGCTTCAGAAAACACCAGCTAAGTACTCTATACCCTCTAATACTGACATCAGATGTGGACTTGTGCATATGCAGTGTTAATAGTCAGTACTAAAATAAGGCACTATTCACACTTTGGGAATACATCTTATCAGCCTTACGGACAGAGAATTACACTCAAAGTCCTGAATGTACGTATTGATAATAGCTGCTGAATATACCTGGTGTGAATAGAGACTGAGATATTTGCCTGCGATACTGCAATGAAGGTTCATACATGTATGAGAAAATAACGCTATGTGCAGTGCTTTGAGTGCAGCTACTTCGTTACCTATGGCGATTGCATTGCTGAGAGTTGAATATATCTGGTGTGAATAGAGACTACGACATATGTTCTGAAAGACTGCAATGAAGTGCCACATAAACAATGCTATGTGCAGTATATAGAGTGAAGCAATTTTGTTACCCAAAGTGAGTGCATACTACTGCTGCACGTCTTCTTTAATCTGCAACCAGGTCAAAATAGTGCAGCCACCTGGCTAATCCTGGGTAATTTCGCTAGAGCAAGAATGTCTAAACTGCATATGGAGCTGAGTATCAAGTGCCATTTTTTTTTTTATCTAAAGCCGAGGAACGTGCTTTCGATTCACCCAAAGTGCAAGAAAAAGTGCAAACGTGTACAAAGGATGCGGTCTATCGCAAGCCCTTCTCCGATAGGAGAGAGGCCCCCAAACAAACCTTACCCTTCGCCTCCGGACCAAAAGGTACCTGCGAGGTTCCAGGTTCGATGTCCCTTTTCGCCGAAGCTACTAGGGGACCACAAATGCTCCCGGCATCCCCCTTGGCGTTAGCCAAGGTATCTGCCCGCAGAGCCGATTACGGTAGGTACCCTGCCAAAGCAGGAGTACCCAGGGTGTTTGCAGGGAGGTGCGGAACCTAATGGCCACACACACCTCCCCTAGACCGCCAGGAGGGACACCCAGAAGGGCTACTGCATCCTGACAAATCCTGTGAACACACAACACGCAAAAAGTGACACAGTGAGACAAAAAAGAAATAAATAAGTGAATGTGTGCAGATATACTGCCCGGACATCCGGCCGGATCTATAAAAATTTCTCTGATCCTAGCCAGAAGGCCGGGAATCAAGAGGTGAGTGCCACAAGGTGAAGAGATTATGGTGCCCGTGCTTCAACTCAGTGAGTCTATCCTCCCAGTGAGTTTCGGCACCTCGGGGTCACCACTCCCTGAGGCACAAAAGTACCTCGGCTCTAGACCCTCTCAGCCTCATGGCGAGACCCGGAGGGAACAGGTCACATCGGGGCAGCCGTCGAGCTGATTCCTCAGAACCAGCCCCGGAAAGCCCTGGTACACCTGCGTCCTCCAATCAGCACCCATCCCCACCAGCATGAAAACTGATAAGAACAGATACTACACTTGATCTTAGCCAAAAGGCCGAGAAGCGATCAAGTGCCATCAAGTGAGTATCAAGTGCCATGATCTATGTGCTCTGGGCAGTATATGCAGCATGTGGAATTGAACTGCAGTTTAACATTGCCTGTTAAATACGGTTGCTATAGGTAACTGCAATTAAAGGAATAATAGCATATTGGAGCTGTGTGTATGGAGTCAGCTATCGCAATTGTTGAGTGATACACATATGGACTAGTGTTGAGCGGCATAGGCCATATTCAAATTCGCGAATATATGGACGAATATTCGCGTTTTATATTCGCATATGCAAATATTCGTGTGTGCGAAAATTAACATATGCGAAAATTTGCATATACAAAAACCCGTACAAGCAAAAATTCGCATATGCGAATATTAGCATATGCAAATTTTCGCATATGCGAAAATTCGCACACCAGTCTCACACAGTAGTATTAGAGCCTTCTTAACACTACACAAGCTGGAAGCAGAGAGGGATGATCACTGTTATGTGTACTGTGAAAAAAAAAAAATGAATATTCGTAATTACGAATATATAGTGCTATATTCGCGAATATTCGCGAATATGCGATATTCGCGAATAAAATTCGTATTGCGAATATTTGCGAGCAACACTAATATGGACTTGTCCCTGTGATCAATATGGATACACTTTGAAAATCATCTTACGCTGCATATTTTGCTTATAGACTGTGATGTATCGAATCCTAATGTGAATTGCTACGTAGAGACTTTTTTGATGTCACAAGTGTTTTGATGTTTTGAGATGTTTCTGAATACGCTAGTGGAACAGATGTGGGCCCACTATCCTTGAGCGAAATACTGTTCAGGGACTGTCTTTATGCTAGCAAGATACGGAGAGTCCAAATAAGTGTAAATTAGTACCTACCAAATGAATTTGTATCAGAGTGGTGCAGTTAATATGCATTAGCTGTGCGTGTGGCTAATAAGCACATAGTTTGTAGTTCATGCAATCGCCAGCTAGTTTGGCTGTATATAGTCCAAGTCTGATGATTCAAGTGAACCGCACTATGTGAACAAAGCCGTATGCAGGCATGCAATAGGTGCACTATTTTTGATCATATGCGGTAGCTGCCACTTTTATATACTATATTTGTGTATGTCTACTTGCATATTGTAATTTACCATTTGTGTTTATTACATATAGATACATTTATGCAGTAGTTCTTTATAGCGGTGAGGAGTTATCATGCATGGGTGATTCAATATCCGTACATGCTGATGAGCCCTCATCCGTGCATGCATATCCCACATGTGGCATAGCCATATAGGGATAATTGTATATATATATATATATATATATATATATATATATATATATATATATATGTATATATATATATATATGCACTTTTTCCTACTATTTTTTCTAAAGGTGTAGTTGGTTACGGACCTTTTAGTATTTAACTTTACCTGTTATAATAAAGATCATTTTAAGGTTCCCTATTTTTGGTCAATACTCCTAACACCTCTCCTGCCCTTATTTTTTTTTAAATGCTCTGTATCATACCTTTCCACTTGCTCACATTGTGTGAACTCCCGGCAGGAGAAAGTAGGCGTTCCCCAGCAGGCACGGCATCAATGAAGCCTGCGAGAGCTGTGCCTCCCCATGCCCCACACGCACTTCCTGAGTTTGTTCTCCTGCCGGGCCAGGAGTAGACCAAACTAACTGTTTGACTTGCGTCAGGGAACAGAACAGAGACACCTAGTAGACATTTTTTTTAATCACATTGAAAACATATAAAGGTTGAGAATTTTAACAGCAAGTAAATAGCAAAGTGTCTTATAATTAAAAAAGGAACAATATATTAAAAGTTTAGTTTGGTGAGAGGTACTCTTTAAGAGTACCATTTATCGAGGTGCCACCCCAGGGAAGAGGAATCCTTTAACTTTAATGTAATAAGGCTGAGAAGAGATGGTGGAAATCACTGTCTAGTCCTGGCTTAAGAATATGAACAATAATTTATCTCTTAAAACTGTATTATTCCCTACACTATGAACAGCTGAAGAACCTTGAAGCACTAGTTTTGTCTGGTGTGGGAAAAGCTATGGTTGTGTTGAGGGGAATACAATATTTCTAGAAGCAGACCCTTTTGTCATAGAAAGGCATCCCTCTTTTTGTACAATACACTCTATGGCTGGGCTACTTGCAGAATGCTCGACCCATTGAATGTAGTAGTAAGTGGAAGCTGCAATTCATACCTCTGGGTTGTTTACCTTATATCAGGTAAATACAGTACAATCTGAAAGGGAATACATGACTCAAAGTTGAAGTCTTCAGTTGTAGTCATTCTTTTTGCTCTTTTTTCCATTTGTCTTTCTGGGGAGTTTTGTTATTCATGCACCTTTGGGTCCTTAATTTTTAAACTTGCAGTTTACAGTGTTGACAGCAAAGGTAGTGATACATCAAGACATTCATGTGTAATAGATACATGCAATCTATTCTCTAAGTGGTAACAGGAAATCTGGACATAGAGTATAAAAAAGTAACATTGTGAGTGACAAAGTATATGGTCAAGCATCTTGACAATGTAGGTGTGCAACTAACAGCATGCAATGTAATAAAGCTCAAAGATCAATGCCCAACAAACAAAAGAAAAAAAGAGGAGAAAGGGGTGTAAAATAGGATCCCTCACAGGATCAGTATGCAGCACAGCAAGGAGCTGAGCCACAAGAATATGGAAGTTAAAGGGGTACTCTGCCGGAAAACATCTTCTCCGCTATCCAAAGGATGGGGGATAAGATGTCTATCCAAAGGATAGGGGATAAGATGTCTGATCACGCCGGTCCCATTGCTGGGGACCCCCGCAATCTCCGGGGCAGCAGCGGCAGCAGCCGGAACATGGAAGCTTGGAACTTCCAGCACAGAAGGTTTCCAGCACAGAACATCAGTGCTACACAAGAGGATCCTGTTTTTTACACCACATACTTCCCATGACAGCCACAATGCCCCTCATACCAGACTGGAAAACCTCATGAGTTACAATACCTGGTATACACAGGCCATGCCCCAGGAGTTTGTCCTAGCTGCAACACTGGTTCTCTGTAAACTGTAACCAGAATGAATTGATTTGTTTGAATCTCTTCGAACAGTGTATGTCATTGAAAATAATTGGGGAGTGTGGCGTTTCATGCATATAGATCTTACACAACATTGTTTTCCATCAGTCACCACAAATGCACAAGAAGTGTTTGATATGTGTTGCTGCCGCCAACTCCAGGCTGTGTCATTCAGCCACTATATGTTCTCCTCCTGCTGCCACCAACTCCAGGTTGTGTCATTCAGCCACTATGTGGTCTCCTCATGCTGCCGCCAACTCCAGGCTGTGTCACTTAGCCACTATATGTTCTCCTCCTGCTGCTGCCAACTCCAGGTTGTGTCATTCAGCCACTATGTGGTCTCCTCATGCTGCCGCCAACTCCAGGCTGTGTAATTTAGCCACTATAGGGGCTCCTCAAGCTTCCGCCACCTCCAGGGTGTGTCATTTAGTCACAATATGTTCTCCTACTGCTGCCGCCAACTCCAGGCTGTGTCATTCAGCCACTATATGTTCTCTTCATGCTGCCATCACCTACCACAAGGCAAAGTGTTCTACACCCCTATTGAGGCTCTCTGTAGGCCAGAAATAGCTGTTTTAAATAGCGATTCCCCGCGAATAAATTCAAAACAAAATCAATCAGATCCAACTTTTTTAAAAATTCGCTCATCTCTAGTCACTAGCCTCCACCCTGCACTGCTCGTCATCCGGCATGGAGCAAAGTTTGCTCCGTGCACCAGATGTCTGGGGTGCCGCAGCTGAGATTTGGATAAGGGATAAGATGTCTAGAGGTAGTGTACCCCTTTAATACCATTCACAGCAGATCAGGCAATATTATGCCGTCATTGAAGCATGTATCAAAATGGTTTCTTGCATTGATGGCCTTCTATTACAGTATGATGCTGCAATTAAATGAGCCTGGGGCGTACCTAGAGCATTTGGCACCCAGGGCGGACCTTTTGATTGGCACCCCCCCACCCGCACCCCCCCTTAATTACACCCCCTCCCTTCCCCCACCTCTAATTTCACCCCCTCTATCCCCGCCCCTTTATTACACCCCCTCTATCCCCCCCTTTATTACACTCCCTCCCCCCCTTAATTACACTCCTCTCCCCCCCCCCTTAATTACCCCACCTCCCTCCCCTCCCCCCAGGGGCGGACTGACAACACTAGGCGCCCTCGGACCCAAAAAAGGCAAGGGAACCTGCTAGGCTCTGTAGCTCGTCAATGTTCTGCCACGCCTTTATTACACCCAAATCCCAAACACAATAAACTAAAATTTATATCTGTAAGAAACACTTTAACGTAGGTAAATTTCCATGACCAATAATACTGGTATACAAGGAGTAAATATATATCACCACACAATAACTGGATAATACTGCCATACTGTACTGAATAAAACCACTATACACAGACCAGTATACTATAAAGAATCTGTATACAATATACTTGATTATATACAGGACCATATGGGGGTAGATAACAGCTGTACACAGGATCTGTATACAATATAGTTGATTATATACAGGACCATATGGCGGTAGATATCAGCTATACACACTACTCACTATTATGATCAGCAGCATCCTCTTTCCTTTTCTTCTCCATCCGGATAAGACCACCATGTGGATCTCTTAACATCTTCAGGATAAACATGTCAGACTTTACATTTTTCCAGTGCCCTTCCCTCCTCTACACAATCTTTCCATCTATAGGCCCACAAACTGTAATAATGCCCTCCTTGGTGTCCTGCACAGTAAAAGGGCAGGTAGGTAGGTAGCCAGGTAAATAGGTAACTAGGTAGGTAGATCAGGAAGCCAAATATGTATGTAGGTGACAAACCAGGTAGGTAGAGATCTAGCTAGATAGTTAGGCAGCCATGTATGAAGGCCAGGTATGTACATAGTTAGGTAGCTTGGTATGTAGGTAGTTAGATAGCCTGGTATGTAGGTAAGTAGTTAGGCATCCAGGTATAAAGGTAGCCCCCCCTTCCCTGTAGGTATAGGCAGCAGAGTTAACCCCCCCTTCCCTGTAGGTATAGAGAGCAGAATTAACCCATCCCCTTCCCTGTAGGTATAGGCAGCTTAGTTAACCCCCTTCCCCAAAGGTATAGGCAGCAGAGTTAGCCCCCCCCCCCCCTTCCCCATAGGTATAGGCAGTAGACTTAACCCCCCTTCCCCATAGGTATAGGCAGCAGAGTTAAACCCCCTTTCCAATAGGTAAAGGAACAGAGTTAACCCACTTTCTTCTTAGGTATAGGCAGCAGAGTCCCACCCCCTTCCTCTTCCCCATTGGTATATGCAGAGTTACACCCCCTCTTACCCATAGGTATAGGCAGAGTTACACCCCCCTTTTTCCCATAGGTATGTCAGAGTTACACCCCCCTCTTTCCCATATGTTAATGCAGAGTTACACCTCCCTCTTTCCCATAGGTATATGCAGTGTTACACCCCCCCCCCTTTCCCATAGGTATATGCAGAGTTACACCCCCCTCTTTCCCATAGGTATATGCAGTTACACCCCCTTCTTTCCTATAGGTATATGCAGTGTTACCCCCCATTTCCCCATAGGTATAGGCAGAGTTACCCCCCTCTTTCCCATAGATATATGCAGAGTTATACCCCCCTCTTACCCATAGGTATATGTAGAGTTACACCCCCCTCTTTCCCATAGGTATATGCAGAGTTCCACCCCCCCTCTTTCCCATAGGTATATGCAGAGTTCCACCCTCTCTTTCCCATACATTAATGCAGAGCTACACTCCCTCTTTCCCATAGGTACAGTACAGACAAAAAGTTTAGACACACCTTCTCATTCAAAGAGTTTTCTTTATTTTCATTACTATGAAAATTGTAGATTCACACTGAAGGCATCAAAACTATGAATTAACACATATGGAATTATAGACATAACAAAAAAGTGTGAAACAACTGAAAATATGTCATATTCTAGGTTCTTCAAAGTAGCCACCTTTTGCTTTGATTACTGCTTTGCACACTCTTGGCATTCTCTTGATGAGCTTCAAGAGGTAGTCACCTGAAATGGTCTTCCAACAGTCTTGAAGGAGTTCCCAGAGATGCTTAGCACTTGTTGCCCCTTTTGCCTTCATTGGGTTCAGGTCTGGTGACTGTGGAGGCCAGGTCATCTGGTGCAGCACCCCATCACTCTCCTTCTTGGTCAAATAGCCCTTACACAGCCTGAAGGTGTGTTTGGGGTCATTGTCCTGTTGAAAAATAAATGATGGTCCAACTAAACGCAAACCGGATGGAATAGCATGCTGCTGCAAAATGCTGTGGTAGCCATGCTGGATCAGTATGCCTTCAATTTTGAATAAATCCCCAACAGTGTAACCAGCAAAGCCCCCCCCCCATACCATCACACCTCCTCCTCCATGCTTCACGGTGGGAACCAAGCATGTAGAGTCCATCCGTTCACCTTTTCTGCGTCGCACAAAGACAGGGTGGTTTGAACCAAAGATCTCAAATTTGCACTCATCAGACCAAAGCACAGATTTCCACTGGTCTAATGGTTTATTCCTTGTGTTCTTTAGCCCAAACAAGTCTCTTCTGCTTGTTGCCTGTCCTTAGCAGTGGTTTCCTAGCAGATATTCTACCATGAAGGCCTGATTCACAGTCTCCTCTTAACAGTTGTTCTAGAGATGTGTCTGCTGCTAGAACTCTGTGTGGCATTGACCTGGTCTCTAATCTGAGCTGCTGTTAACCTGCGATTTCTGAGGCTGGTGACTCGGATGAACTTATACTCCGCAGCAGAGGTGACTCTTGGTCTTCCTTTCCTGGGGCGGTCCGCATGTGAGGCAGTTTTTTTTTGTAGCTCTTGATGGTTTTTGTGACTGAGTTTGGGGACACTTTCCACCTAGAATATGACATATTTTCAGTTGTTTCACACTTTTTTGTTATGTCTATGATTCCACATGTATTAATTAATAGTTTTGATGCCTTCAGTTTGAATCTACAATTTTCATAGTCATGAAAGTAAAGAAAATTCTATGAATAAGAAGGTTTGTCCAAACTTTTGGTCTGTACTGTATATGCAGTTACACCCCCCTCTTTCCCATAGGTATGTGCAGAGTTAAAAAAAACTATGCTCACCTGATGTCCCATGCAGTAATCTCCTCAGCAGCAGGGGCCCGTGTCTTCTTCCCACCACAGTACATGTGCCGATGAGTGACATCATCGGCACCTGTACTACGTGCTGCTTGGGGGCGGAGGTCATGTCTCCTCTGTGTAAGCTGCAGATGCGGCTCAAACAGAGGGGATGCCTTCTCTTGTATGTGCGTGTATCGCACATACCGGAGAAGGCAGCGCTGTCTGCTGGGGATCCGGGACGAGTGTCCTGGATCCTCATTAGCCGCGGCGGGCCCTTAACCCGGCTGGGCCCTCAGACGACGTCCGATCAGACTGGCCGGTCAGTACACCCCTGGCACCCCCCCTTGTGAGTGGCACCCGGGGCGGGACGCCACCCCCCCCCCCCCCCTTCCTTCCTTCCTTGGTACGCCACTGAAATTAGCTCTTTAGAGTAACCCATATTTTACAAATACTTATAAAGGCAGACTCCATTACTAGTTGTTGGATTTTATATACCTGTGGAACTAAACAAGACACTTGAATCTAATGATTAAAAGCTGGGACATATTACGTTGGTCTATTGTAGCGTATGTAACATGCAGATTTGTTGCAGAAAATTCCTTCAACCAAAAATCTATTCTGTTTATCTGAATGGGGTTGCTTTGGCCACAAGTGGATTGATTTTTGCAGACAGCGTCATTAGGGGAGATTTATCAAAACCTGTGCAGAGGAAAAGTTGCCCATTTCAACCAATAAGATTTCTTCTTTAATCTGATTGGTTACTATGGGTTACTGGGCAACTTTTTAATTAACACCTGGGAATTTGGAAAGAAGTTGGCAGGAATGAACTAAACATTGCGGGAACAATAAATAAGCACTCTGCAAAGTGAATCTCCATCACTTAAAAGGGTACTCCTGCGCTAATACATCTTATCCCCTATCCAAAGGATAGGGGATAAGATGCCTGATCATGGGGGTCCCGCCACTGGGGACCCCCGTGATCTTGCACGCAGCATTCCGATACAATCAGTCCCCGGAGCACATTCGCTCCGAGCCTGATTACTGCCGATCACGGGGCCGGAGCATTGTGACGTCACGACCCCGCCCCGTGTGACGTCACGCTCCGCCCCATGAATGTAAGCCTATGGGAGGGGGTGGGACCACTGCGATCAGGCATCTTATCCCCTATCCTTTGGATAGGGGATAAGATGTCTTAGCGCCGGAGTACCCCTTAAACAACATTTTTAGGTCTAGTAGTAGAATTTTTCCTAATAAAGATTTTTTATTTTGCATTTTTTAAAATTGTTTCACCATTAGGGGGAGCTCAGGAGCCTACGTTTATACACTGAATTCAATAATAGCATTGTAGTATGCAGTAAGCACAGAATGATGGAACTGTTAAGTTAAAGAAAAACTAAACAGCTAAATGAGTATACTGCACATTGTAACAAAGAGACTTACATATGACAAGGTGATCAATCATCTCAGCTGTTTAGGATTAGAATAGATTCAAGATCTTTAAGTGTTTCTGTCCATATGTAATTACACACTTCAACACAGTATCTAAGGTTAAATGTATCTAGTGTATTTTCTTTTATCTTATCTTATCTTTTTTCAGCTATAGGTTTCTGACATTTTATTTTATACAAAAACAACTTATTATCACCTTGACTACTTCTATTCGTTTTAGTATGAAACTGTACATGGAAATGATTATTTATGTTTGCATATGACGTTCCAAAAATGAAGCATGTAAATGTAGTATATTCAGTTACTCGAATGGATTTTTTACTAACAAACATGTTGCACTATACAAAACAATAACCCTGTACAAACAGAAGTGTTGAGTAACACATCTGATCACTGACAGACAACAGTTTACATGCATTAGGAGCTGAAGGAAAATATCTTTCCATCTTAACCCCATAATGACACACCAATTTTCATTTTCACACATTTATTTTTCTCATTCTCCTCTTAGAAAAAGAGCCATAGCTCTTTTATATTTTCCCTCTACAGAGCCATATGAAGGCATGTTGTTTACAAAACTAATTGTACTTGTTATTGACATCCTTCATTTTAATAACAAAGGTATTGCAAAACAAATATATATATATATATATATATATATATATATATATATATATATATATTTTTTTTTTTTTTTATATTCCGTAACTGGAGCTAAGCTGATACCAGGGAACATTTCCTGAGAAGGTGATGTAATGAGCTGCTTTGCATATTCCCCTACCCAGAATGCCCGCGGAGTGCTAAGTGGTCCTTTAATGCTCCGTCACACCAGGAGTGGTGGACTCGCCTTGAGTTAAATACTCATCCCCTTTAGTTGGTCTAAGGCCCCTCATCTCAGCCAAGCCAGATCACCCTGCTCTGTATTGACGAGGGGCAAGAACCCCGAAACAGCTGTCTAAAGAACTTCTAGCATTGTGGTAGAGATTTAGTGTAGCACGATTGCAGTACTTTTCGTTCTTATTAGAACTGCAATTCTCGAGAGCATACCACCTGAAGATCATCTCCTGCCTGCCTCGGAACATCTGAAGAGAAGATCTTTAAGACTGCAGCTCTGGTAGAAGCCGACGAAGAACTTGGAAGAAGGGAATCGGCGGTGAATTCCGGAACTTCGGCGGACACTAAGGCGGCACAGAATCTTTTCTGAGAAGGATTTACATAGCTCCTCCCACTGGTACCGGATCAGCATAGCTCCTCCCACCCGGGAAAGAAGACTTTGCGAAGCCTCTCCACAAGCAAGGAAGTGGAAAAGAGCCTGCTGGAAGAAGCCATGGCCTCAACCAGCAAGTCCACCCAGGAGTCTGCAGGGCAAGGCCTGGAGCTTCAACCTCCACCACAGCAAGGCAGAAGGGCGGCAGAATCCCCAACCTTGAAGCGCCAACTCTGGAGCCCTGGATGAGGCAGACTGTTGCCTTGAAGCTGAAGCCTGTGGACGGAAGGGTGCCGGACATGTCCCACGATGTGTTCTGCAAGAAGATGCTGGTGGATCAAGGCTTCTCCACGGCTGATACCCTTGGAATAGCAATGTTCATGTCCGGAATCTCCTATATCACCTTTGCCACCATTGGGACCTGTGGAAGATACTGGGAGGTGATGAAAACGGCAAGTCGCGAATCCCCTTTCTCTCGCTTTGTGGGCAACTGCCCTATTCAAAGAGAGGAGAGGCGGGTGACAGTCTCAATGCGGAACCCACACACCCCAGGCACAGACATCTCGACCTTCCTGAAGCGCTTCTGCACCGTGGTGAGGGAGCCCACCCGCATCCTGAACTCCCTAGGACACTGGACCTGCAAGTGGTCTGTGGTCATCACACTGAACAAGAACCTTGCTTCTCCAGATAGACTACAGCACCTGCCACCGACATTCTCTTTGGGCAACTCCACAGGACTTATCTTCCACCCGGACATGCCACAGACCTGCAGGAGATGTGGCAAGATGGGCCATGAGGGCAAGAACTGTAAGAAGGATGCCTGCAGGTTTTGCCGTGTGACAGGTCACACGACCAAGGATTGCCCCAAGAGCAAGACCTGCAACCTCTGCGGATTGGCGGCCCACAGCTACAAGGACTGCCCCCAGAGGGAGAGAACATGGGCATCTGTGGCAGCGAGAGCACAGAAGTCAGCCCCAGCTCCGGAGCCAGCAGCACGGATGGCCAAGCCGACAAAGGAGGGTAAGAAGGCGAAAGCCACCACCCCTGCCCCGTCGCACCCCTTCCCCTGCCCCTTCCGCCCCACCGGACCCGCCCCACCGGAGTGGTAACTAGTATCTGAACTAACCTCTCTTTTTTTATTCCCATGGCTGATCTCAACATCTTCTGCATTAATGTGAGGAGTATTGGAGCTAGGTTTAGATTTCAGACTGTGCTTACGTTCTTAGATTCTCAGAGGTGTGATGTTTACATGCTGCAGGAATGTTCTTTGTCTTCTTCTAGGTTTTACAACCATCTGGCCAGGCGGTGGTCTCACGGCCCTTCCTACTGGTCTGGTGGGGGTGACAGTAGGTCTGTGGGGGTGGCCATCCTGATCAGGGGAGGTAACTTTGCACTTGATTCCGTCCGGGAGTTCATCTGTGGCAGACTTCTCGTCGCAGACGGTTCCTGGGCGGGTGAGCCCGTGCGGCTCATCAACGTGTATGCCTCCCCTGAGAAGAATGTCCGACTGGAGGTTCTCTAGGCCCTGCGGGCTCAGCTTGCCACCACTAGGGCAGTAGTGTTGGGTGGTGACTTCAACTGCCCCATTGAGGTGGACGGGCTCAGTTCTGGCACATCCGGCAACCTGGACGTGACGTCTAAGCTGCTGATTGAGATGGTGACAGAGGCATCCTTGCAGGACATTGTTGGGTCCATCGGGAACGGCTCCGTAAACTATATGTGGAGCCGCCCCGATGGCTCGCTCTGTTCTCGGATAGACTTCATCTTCACTTCGAGAGCAGTCAGAATGGTGTCGTACTCTATGGTCCCCTGCTTCTTCTCTGACCACAGGGCCATTCGATTTCGGGGGACTCTGGGCCATGGATTCCCACCTGGCCCAGGCTCCTGGAAGTTGAATTGTGCCCTGTTGGAGCAGAGGGAGGTCATGTAGGAACTTAGGGATGCGTACCTTGTATGGCGTAGTGACAAATGTCTGTTTAACTGCATCAGCGATTGGTGGGAATATGTTAAAGTCGAGGTTCGTTCAGGCAAAAGGCAGACAACAGGCGTGTGCGAAGAAGTGGGACTTCAGGAAACTGCAGCGCGACCTGCTCCAGTGTGGCTGGGACGTCAGGGAGGAGCTGGAGGAGACCAAAAAGAGCTTGAAAAGGCACTTTGAGGAGGAATCCAAGCGAATCGTCTTTCGTTCCAAGGTGGAGAAGCTCCATGCTGGCCACACGCCCCTGACTGAGCTACGAGATGAGACCGGACACATGAGGAGGGGCAAGGAGGAGGTGGAGAGGGTTGTCTCCAACTTCTACAGCAACCTCTACGCCCCCAAGTCATCTGACCCCGAAGCCGCGGAGAGGTTCCTGTCAGGTATCACTAACGTTGTTGATCCTGCAGGTGCGGCGGCTATGGACGATCTCTTGACGGTGGGGGAGCTGCTCTCTGCCGCTAAATCCTTTAAGCCCGGCAGGACCCCGGGCAGTGACGGTCTCCCGGCCGAGCTCCATGTAGCGCTGGGTGACCTGATCTGTCCAGACCAGTTGGAGGTGTACGAAGAGATGGTGGTGGGGGGTAGAATGTCCCCGTCGTTGAGGGAAGAGATGATCACGATCTTGTATAAGCGGAAGGGGGAGAGATGTGACCTGAAAAACTGGCGTCCCATCTCTCTCCTGAACGTGGTCTACAGGATCCTCGCCAAGGTGCTGGCCAACAGGCTAAAATCTGTCATCGGGCAAATCATCCATCCGGACCAGACCTGCGGCATTCCTGGTCGCTGGATTGCACTTGTGAGAGACACGGTCCATTACATCCAGGACCGTCATGGCCGCGCCGCCCTGGTCAGTTTGGATGAGGAGAAGGCGTTTGACCGTGTTTCCCACGCATTCATGGGCAGGGCTTTGCACAGGGTAGGTCTGGGGAAGGTGTTTTGCTCTTTTGTTAACGTCATGTATTTTGATATTTACAGCACGGTGTTGGTGAACGGCTGGAAGACTAACCCCTTTTCCATCCTTTCAGGGGTTAGACAAGGCTGCCCTCTTTCACCTCTTCTTTTTGTTTGTGTTATAGAGCTCTTCGCTGAGACTATCTGGCAGAATGGAGAGATCAGAGGGATCTCCGCACCAGGACCAGATTGCTACGAGGTCAAGTGCTCGCTCTACATGGACTACGTGACCGTCTTCTGCGCTGACCAGCGTTCGGTGACTGCACTCGTCCAGACCTGCGAGGCCTTCAGCAGAGCTTCGAAGGCCAAAGTCAACTGCGGGAAGTCGGAAGCCATGCTCTTCGGGGAATGGCACCTGGCCTTTTCCGCCCCCTTCCCCTTTACTGTTAAGCCAGACTTCATTCAAATTCTTGGAGTCTGGTTCGGGAAGGAAGGAGCGGCCCTTAAGTCTTGGCAAGACCGACTAGGAAAGATGAACTCTAAGATCGGACTGTGGAGCTCCAGAAAGCTCTCTATTGAAGGCAAAGCACTTGTCCTGCGGAGTGAGGTTTTGCCTCTGCTCCAGTATACCGCACAGGCCTGGCCTCCCATACCACCGTTTGCAGGGACATCACCCGGTCAGTGTTTCGCTTCATCTGGGGCAAAATGGACAGAGACAAGAGGACTGTGATGTACAAGGAGCCCCGCAATGGTGGGAAGGGAATACCCGATATCCCCACTCTGCTGAGGGCCCCCTTTGCATGTGTCAGCGTACAGCGGACTGTTGTTGAAAAGACTGGCTCAGCGGGCAGGTCCATGTCTCGCTTGTTTCTCATGCCCCTCTGGAGACAGCTGGGCTGGGACAGGTGGGACAGCTCCATCCCTTACAATTGGACCGCTTCCTGCTTCTATGAGGATGTTGTCCGGTTTGTGAGGGAGCACCAGCTGGAAGGACTGAAACCTGACCTATGGAAGCCGAAGATAATCTACAAGCTCATCCGAGCTAAGGACTTGACTGAGCTGGTTCCGGGACTCCCCGCAGCCACTGCAGAGACAGTTTGGACTAATGTGGCCTCAAAGCGGCTTACCAATGGACACAAGGACTTGTCGTGGATGGCCGTCAAGGGAGGACTCTCTCTCAGGTCGTTCATACATGCCCGCAACCTGTGCACAACCCGGTACTGCCCCCGGTGCCCCTATGTGGAGGAAACATCTTTGCACGTGTTTTGGCAATGCCCTTTTGCACAGGGTTTGTTGGACGGTCTGGAACATGAACTTAGAGACTCTGTACCCAGGAACTGCCTATGGTACCATTTGGTGCTTTACGGTCTGTTCGCTGGGACCCACGACGTGGAGGCCATCCAGGAGGCCTGGCGCCTTATGAACTGTTTTAAGGACGCAGTGTGGCTTACCAGGAACCGCCTCGTGATCAACAGGGAGAAAATGTCCGTTGGGGACTGCCGCAGGTTCATCAAGAGCCTGCTTAGAGACTATTCCATCTTGGACAGCCCGGCCATCGATGAGGAAGAAGAGGAGTGAAGACCACTTTCCTTCTCCCATGTCTCCTTGAAGATACAGCCCAGCAGTTTGGCCCTGTGATCCGCCCCCTCCCCACCCCCACATAGTCGCCCACACCCCCACGCCTACAGCCCACGCCCCTACCCCAATCACAGATTGTATTGTTTTGTTATTCGATCTCTTGTGCTTTTCTATTACAGGATTGAGCGGAGTGTTAGAGTAGCATGATGTGCGATGTATAGCTTAGGGACCCTTTGCTGTGTATTGTTCTGTCATGCTTTGTGTGATTGTAATTTATTGTATGACTTGTAATGATTGAACGGACAATAAAGCTCTTTCAATAAACCCCGAAACAGCTGTCTGCAGATGGGTAGAAACTTCCCTTTTGGGGAGTAAGTCTGGCTTGGCATGAATCCTAATCAATTTTTTATATTCCGTAACTGGAGTTAAGCTGATACCAGGGAACGTCGCCTGAGAAGGTGATGTAATGAGCTGCTTTGCATATTCCCATATATATATATACATTTGTGGGGTGAAATTTAAAACACATCAAAACACTTTTTTTTTCACTTTTAGAGGGTTTTATTTTTTACACTGTTCACTCTGTTGAAAAAATATGATATATAATTATGTTTAACCCCTTAAGGACTCAGCTTTTTTTTTTTTTTGCAAATCTGACCACTGTCACTTACACTTGCATTACTAACTCTGGGATGCTTTAACCTTTCATTCTAATTTTTAAAAATCACCAAATTTCATGAAAATTTGAAGCCCAATTTCTCCCGATTAAGGAAATGCCCCATATGTGGATGCAAAGTCCTCTGCTGGCGCACTACAGGTCTCAGAACAGAAGGAGCGCCATTGGGCTTTTGGAGAGAGAATTTAACTGGAATTGAAATTGATTTACAAATTGATTGATTTACAAAGCTCCCATTGTGCCAGAACAGCAGAAACCCCCCACATTTGACACTATTTTGGAAACTACATCCCTCAAGTAAGGTAAAAAGGGGTATAGTGAGTACTTACCCCTCACAGGTTTTTTGTGGGCCGTAAAAGTAATAAATGTGATTTTTAACACTGAATTGATGGTATTAACCCAATTTTTTTAGTTTCACAAGTAGTTATAGAAAAAAAAGCTCACAAAATTGTAGCCCAATTTCTCCAAACATTAAGCACTCTGCGGGTGAAAAACAGAGCTTAGAAGTGAGACAGCACAATGAGATTTGAGGCCTAAAGTGGTGATTTGCACTGCAATGGCCGAGGAACTGACACTAAAATGCTGGGGTTACCCAATTTTTCTCATTTTCACAAGGGGTAATGGGAGAAATTGGGTTATTAATTTTGGAGGGCTTTTTCCCCTGACTATGGAAATACATCCACATATGGGGTAACGTGCTGGGTGGGCGTACAACAAGGCTCAGAAGTCATAGAGGTCTGTTTGCATTTGAGGCCTATGGCATATCAGTAGCTGATAGTTACATACATTCAGAGGAAAATACAAAAAAGAAACACCCACATGTGACACCATTACAGAAAGTACCCCCCTGCGAGGAATGGGTATAGCGCTAAAGAGTAAATTTTGAACGCACGGAACATTTATTTTCCAGGAATGGATGAAGGGTAGCTTTTGAAAATTGCAATTTTCCACCTATGCTCTGCGTCATCATTCTGTGAACAACTAACATGTGACTCCGAATTGTCGTCTTGAAATACGACATGAGTGAGAACTCTTCGCATTTGAGGCCGATGTTTCTTACAGACCAGACAGTTACATACACCCTGAGTATAGCCAGAAGTAAAAATTATGCCCACCCCAAACCCTATACTCTGAATCATCATTCTGGGAATGTGATGTGTGTGGCTGTCCCTATTTTGTTACCTTAAGGGGGTTCTCCACCATAAGGTGATTTTAGTACGTACCTGGCAGACAGTAATGGACATGCTTAGGATGGATCTGCACTTGTCTTGGTGCTAAATGGCTATGTCATGAGATTACCAAAACACTGTGGCTAGCTTTTTGAGAACTTGCATTTCCTGTTTGACTTTTTTTTTTTTACTACAAATCCTACAATTCCATTTTCCTCCCTCCCACATATCGGCCACCCCACCCATTGAAACAAAAGGCCTGTGGTTTTCAATCAGGGTGCCTACAGCTGTTGCATTAGTTGCAGATTGATCCCTCTCCCACCAAGCGATCGCTCCACCCGTTGAAGCAGACAGGCTCCCTGTCATCAGCTGAGTCAGGTCTTGGCCGCATTGCAAGCTGGGAAAAATCCGAGACAACAGTCATTTTGTATGCTGTTAAAAATAAAAAGTGGAGTGAAAATCACAGAATTGTGAGAAAACTGTCACACACAGGTACAGACACTATATTATGAACTACACTAACTTTACAGCCCATGTAGCATAGTCAAATAAAAAAAAAATCCTGGAATACCCCTTTAATGCGCACCCCGCTAAGGTGGGGAGAGAGTGCTGCGCATTTGAGGCAACTTGCAAAACCCAATTGCTATTGACTCTGTAACTTATGACCCATTTATTTTTTTGGGGGAAAAAAAGATATTATCAGGGATATTTTGAAAGAGTTTTTTTTTGGGGGGGGGTTGAGTTTAAAATTTGGGAGACAATGTACTCTGGATTGGTACATTGGAGTAAAATTCTGGGAAATTAAAATGAGGGAAAAGGATTTAAAATTTAGTACTCCATGGAAGTGTGATACTCCCTGAAGCAATTTCTAATGTAGAGGCCCGGATGATTGGGGCAAGTGTCACATTGAGTGGTGGTGTCCTTCTGAACCCACCCTCCTGTGACACACTATGCATTTTTGTCTGGGATTGTCCCATCTTTCCAGTGTGGGGTACCTCAACTGGAAAGTGTTGGCCTGGGATAATCCGGGTGCCCACAGTTCCAGAGGTGCTGTGGCCCGCACTTTGACGTTCTCCAAAGATGAGGGCCTTTAGAACTTCCTCTTTGAACTGCAGGAATTTTCCTGTGTTGCCAGCGTACTGTGACAGTACAAAAGAGTTATACATAGCAAGGCTGCAACTTTTTGTACCACGCCCGCGTTTTCTGCATGGCATCATATGGCTTGAGGACTTGATCAGAGAGATCAACTCCCCCCATATACCGATTGTAGTCCACAATACAATTGGGCTTGAGGACAGGTCCCGTGTTACCTCGCACAGGGACAGGGGTGCTGCTGTTACCATGAATTGTGGTCAGCATAAGGACATCCCTCTTATCCTTATACCTGACCAGCAGCAGGTTTTCATGGGTAAGGGCACGGGACTCACCCCGGGGGACAGGTATGTGGAGGGAAGAGGTTGGGATCTTATACTTATAAGTGGCAGTGTAATACATATAGAAGGTTTGCATAGAGGTGAGGATTTTGCTGCAAGAAGCCTAAAATGTTTGTCTGGGAGATTTGGTGGAGATGAGTTGTGATCGAGAGATGTCTTCATGATGACACAAGACAGATGGAGAAGAAAGCGAAAAGTGAACGACATTGATAAGTGTGAGTATGTACTGTACTGTGAGTATGTACAAACGATATATCCGCTATTCCAATGGCAGTGAAATGAGAGTCCACGACCAGGTTATGGTTTAACAGAGGCTTTACTGAGGTCAGATAGGTGTTCTAGTCTCTACAGCTCGGCCAGAATCCCAGAGAGGTTACCAGTAACACGGAAATGGCCCTGCAACTTGCTCGGACTTGTAGTTGTTGTAATAGACTTTAGTTCAGCCACGCAGACTAGAATAGACTTGATCAGTGTCTTGACTTTAGTAGAGACAGCAGACATAGATGAGATGACTTACTGACAATGTGGCTGGTGTGCAGGCTGTGTGGCCTCCAGGTGCACTGGACACAGGATCTGTGATGTCTGCTTTGTTGTCCTCAGCAGAAAAAAAAAAAGCAAAAAGAGGCAGATTGCAGCACCTCCCTTCCTGATAAAGGGGAGCTGTGCCAAAAGCCCATAGGTCAAGCTGCAGGTCATGTGTTTTACTAGTGCCCTCTGGGTAACATGTGATAACATCATGTGAACATCAGGTGACCTCCACAGGTCCTTAATACAGACTATACATTGACATACTGACTATAATCCTATTACATTAAATAACACTATAATAACAGCAGGGGAGACACTGCAGGAGAGTCCCCAGGTCATGAGGGACTCCTGACAAGGCCTAAATGTCCTGTACTGGGACATCACACTATGTATACAAATGCTGTGAAAAAATATCAGAAACGAGAGGACACTGACTTTCAGTAACATAGTTATCTACATACTGTATGCAAAAAGTCAATAATATCCTAACCATATGGTTGAATGTAGTTACCATTTGCATGGAGCAACTATTTTCCCTGTAATATAATACAATAGGCTTAAGGACTGATATACATTTTCTGACAAGCTTTGCTGTAAGCAGAAAAAAGCTGTAACGCTAAACAGAGAACAAAACCTATGAAACACACCAAAGGTCTACATAAAAACAAGTGGAAGAAAACCAACCATACTGGAACAAGCACCGAAGAAATGAAATCTACATGCAATGCAAGTAATGAAACAAATTGGGACAATGATATAGCGGGTTCCATTCCACCATCATCATCTACAACAACATTAACAACATGGCAAGTATTGTCATTAGGAATCTTGGTGATAGAGTCCATTGTTGGCACCTTTATGAATGGTCTTATGGTGACTATTAACTTGATCAACCTGCTAACTCAAAGGAAACTGAACTCTTGCGATTCAGTCCTTACATGTCTTGGTTTGTCACGACTCACTTTCATGTCTTTGCTTTTAGTGATTTACTTTGTCAGTTATTTAGCACCTAATGATACTAGTTTAGCAACTAACTTGCAGTATTCATGGCTGTTTTTTAGTAACATAAGCCTTTGGTTAGCCACATGGCTGAGTGCCTTTTACTGTGTGCGAATTGTCAACATCCAGATACACATTTTTACTGCATTTAAGACACATTTTGATCGCTTGCTCCCTTTCCTCGTACTCACCAGCATAGCAATATCTGTGTCCTGCTGTAACTCTACTGCATACTCTGGTGCCAGCCAGACATTCGATGTGAGTAAATTTCAGAAGAAAGATAATTCAACCCCATTTGCTGCATTTGGAAATAACTTTGGAACCTTCATGACCCTCTCTATAGCGGGTTCCATTCCACCGTTTTTTCTGTTTTGTGTTTCCACTGGCCTGGTGGTTGGCTCTCTTGTAAAACATATGAAAAAGATGAAAGAACAAGAGCGAACAGGGTTCAGGGAGCCGTCATTAGATGCCCATTACCGAGCAGTTAAAATGATGGCTGCCTTCTTCATATTTTTCTCCCTTTACTTGATGGCATTCATCCTATATGGATCAGGACAGTTGGATGATGATATGCTAAGCTGTATGGCTGCTTTTCTGATTGGAGCTTACCCATCCCTACATTCTATTCTCCTTGTGATTGGGAACCACAAACTCAAGCATGCCTTGGTGGCCATTCTACAGAAAGGACATTTCTACCAAAAAGAAGTCATTCAGACCATCAGTGACTAAGGGTTTATTCACCAAGAGCATTTATGTTATATTGTAGTGAAATTTTAAAACATTTTGGTTTGTGTAGACGTAGTTTTTTTAAAGTTTTTTTTTCAACCATAGCCTTTTTCACAGCTTTTCTGTTCCTTTGATGTCATACCAACTTTAATGCTGATAATCTGTCTTAAATAATTAATTAATTAATTAATTTCTGGAATATAATTAATTTTTACTAGTTAGTGATTGTGTATTCTATAAATATATATGTCTGAAAAGTCTATGAAGAATTGAGTCAATACAATCATAACCAGACCTTTGTCAAAAATATATTTGCATAGGATCCTGCAACAGAGATTTAGTGGGTTTTCCTGACACCTACATTTCTTTTTTAACAATTATGCCTATTTACTACCATATATTGCATGATTTGTTCAGGGGTATTAATTCATACAGAGGTTGGGGTCAGCCATAGTATTATTGTGTACTGGCACTGATCTATTCTCATACCCTTAATGTTTTTTTATTATGTTTTTTTACAGTCTGCTTTTGGTGCATTTTTGGATTTATTTTTAGTTTTTTTGGTTGTATTGTGTCCATATTTTCAGCCAATTTTTTGAACAATAACAAAAGCTACAGCTCAAGAAACATCTGTTTTTGATTGAGACATATTTTGGGACATTTCTGCCTCAAATTATGTCTCAAATTATGTATCAAAATACATAAACAGTTCACATCCTTAATTTTACAGCTGAAACTATCATGGATGTAAAAGTAAACAGTGTGGGAACTAAGGCCCTTTTTTGGGGACAGACAATTTTATGACCCATATAAAGTTCAAAAAACTGTGTCTACGCATGGGAGTATCATTCTCCAGCTGTTATGCTATATTTGCATCATAGTTTCTTATTATTTTTGCCTCTTCACTATCCAGTAGACACAACACACACATATTACATATATTTTATGCTACAGCATTGCCTTTATTTATGCTGCATCATTTCTGACTTTATAAACTTCTGCCTTTTTAAACCTTACTAATTTAGTATATTCACTGAAAGTTCTAGGATTTCTTATCTGGACCAAACATATGGTACTGCTGGGTAACCTGTTGTGTTATGATGAGCAAAGATTCTCTTAAAGGGTTACTCCGCTACCCAGCATCCAGAACATTGAGTTCCGAACGCTGTGTGCGGGCTTCCGTTCACGCCCCATCCTGTGATGTCACGTCCCACCCCCTCAATGCAAGTCTATTGGGCAGGCCGTTACGTCACGAGGGGGAGGGTGTGAACACAGAAGCCCGCACACAGCGTCCGGAACTCAATGTTCCGGACGCTGGGGAGCGGTGTAACCCTTTAAGAAAAATAGTCTTCTTTCATATGGATTCTCCAGGGATATGTAAATGTTGGTAAAATAACAGAGCACTAGAGACCTAGGTTAAAGGATGGGGAGGTGGGTGGAATGTCTGTACCACAGAATTCATCCAGAATTGCATTTGAATTGCAGTTTATAATAGGGGTATCTTAGTATTTGGCAGAGGGACCTTTAAGATCTTTCAGGAAGCTTTGCAGCACCAAGGGCTACTCTATAGATTCATCCAAAGATCTCTATTTATGTGTATTATCAGTATGAATTAGATGGCCCCCTTCATTCTCAGTGATACAGCTTTAATCATACATAGGGTTCAGTTATTCTATTAGTATGTAAAGCATATTCCAGAAGAACCTTTGTGACTGCTCAAACAGACAATTTTTTTTACAAAAAGGAACAATTCTATAATATAACATTGTACAATATTTTGTTTTAATATCTTCCATTCAAATATCTACCATCATATTTATTATATAATTATGTCTATTGTAATGATTCTTTTTATAGTGCTGCAATATGTTGTAGAGTTCAGTAAAAATTAGAGAATAAATGAATGTGTCAAGTTTCTTTGTAATCCACTGTATTATTAAGAGTGCTCTTCTCTGTCAGTGTAAGGCTGGGTTTACATTATGTTTTTACCAATATGAGACCATATACGCTGGGGGGAGCTAAAACCGGGTGTGGCCCTTATGTAATGTATTTCAAGGAGCTGACCGGAGTGAAACCCTCATTGAAATACATTACATATGGGCTGCATACGGCTGGGATACGGGAGCACCGAGTTTTAGCTACCCCCAGCCGTATACGGTCCCATATTGATAAAAATTTTATGTGAACCCAGCCTTACTCAGGCTTTGTAAAGCAGTTTTAAAGCCCAAACCAAGTGAATTAGTTAAAATAAAGCACAGGTGCTACTTCCACCCTTGGTTTTGGCTTTGAAACTGCAACAAAACTGCAATGGATAAGAGCACCCTAATAAAATAAATGTTACATTTATCAATTGAGCATATATTGCAAATAATTACATAACCCCTTACAGAGTTACAGGCTAGAGGCAGAGGTGGCTCTAGACTTTGTGAGGCCTTAGGCAAAACTTGAAAACAAGGCCCTTATTGGCTGTCGCAACGTAATGTAAGTTGGCAACACCTGGCGGAAGGCAAAGTATTGTGTGCCCACACCTCAGAATTTAAGTTAATGGCAATGCATACAGTGTATACAGTCACTTATTTGCGACTTTTTTCATCCTACAGCCAGACATACTGGCTTCATAAATTCCCCCCTATGTATTGTTTAGTAAAACACAACATGATAGAGTCACATGTTTAAAGGGGTACTCCGCCCCTAAACATCTTATCCCCTATAAAAAGGATAGGGCATAAGATGTCTGATCACGGGGTTCCTTCTGCTGGGACCCCCGCAATTTCTGTGCAGCATCCGGCATTCGCTAAAGGTGTTATCCAGGATTCAAAAAAACAGGCCTTATTTCTTAAAGACTGCTCCCTGTCTGTCTCCATTTTGGGTGTGGTATTACAACTTGGCTCAATTCGCTTCAATGAAACAGAGCTGCAGAACCACACCCAATCTGGAGACAGACAGGGAGCAGTCTTTAAAAGAAATTATCTCTTTTTTTCGATTCCTTCACGTCCCCTCCCCCCGCCTACTCCAAGCATTCAGAACTAAATGTTCCAAACACTGGGGCAGTGGAGTACCCCTTTAAGCCTAGGCTAGATGACCACTTCACACAGGGCCAAATATAAGAGGAAAGATGCCCTGTGTAGTAGTATTGATGCCCCCCACCCATGGTAGTGTACAAGAGTGTCTAAAGAATCCAGGCACAAACGGTGTAGCTACCTTTAAGCTCCTGGTGCCCAGACATTACAAGTAAGCTCCTGGTGCCCAGACATTACAATTCCCTTTCGAAGTAAACCTATATGCCCTATGTGACTGAACAGGTTGTACACACTAAGGCCTGTCCTGACTTAAATTGTGTACTGCCATCTACAGGTGAGGTGATGAAACTGCTGGGTGAATGAACACACATTGAGTCAAACAGATGAGGCTGCATGACAGATATTGACTGTATTATTATGTACAATCATGTGACAGCGGGGTGTTTACTAAACCTAAAATTCTGTAAATCACCATGCATTGAGTCACATGGTAAGTGTAGCTCAGAATATTTCTACTCCCAGGTTGTGTTAGGCTGGGTTCACATCACGTTTTCCCCATACGGGAGCGCATACGGCAGGGGGGAGCTAAAACATTGCGCTCCCTTATGCCTTTGTATGCGCTCCCGTATGTAATTCATTTCAATGAGCCGGCCAGAGTGAAACGTTCAGTCCGGTCGGCTCATTTTTGCACCGTATGCACTTTTTCCCCGGACCTAAAACTGTGGTCAACCACGGTTTGAGGTCCGGTTGTAAAAGCGCATACGGCGCAAAAATGAGCCGACCGGACCGAATGTTTCACTCCGGCTGGCTCATTTAAATGAATTACATATGGGAGCGCATACAAAGGCATACGGGAGCGCAAGGTTTTAGCTCCCCCTGCCGTATGCGCTCCCGTATGGGAGAAAATGTAGTGGGAACCCAGCCCTAAGATGAAAAACAGGAAGCTGTCAAAATTTCAAGCATGTGGAAGATTCAATGGAAACAATGACGCATTTTGTATCAACCGTCCAAGCCATTTGTATCCATATGTCCCCATTGCCCCAAAGGTTAGTATCAACCTAGTTTGAGTTTCTTTGTGCCAATGCAAAATCTGTGACGTGGTTCCTTACTAAATAAGCCATTTATAGTACTCATATCCTCTGTGCAGCCAAATATGACACCAGTTCCTAGGTGTGTGGCTTCTAAAGTCTTTGGGGGAGATTTATCAAAATCTGTGCAGAGAAAAATGTGAACAGTTACCCATAGTAACCAATCAAATTGCTTCTTTTATTTTTTTAAGAGCCTCACAAGGATAAAATGATATGGGGTACTGCATCAATTTTCCTCTGCAAAAGGCTCTGAGAAATCCCCTGTGTCCCTTAGAGTCACTACAGAAGCTTTTTTCAAGGATGAGGGGTTACAACAATGATATATAGTCTATGGGGGAATTCATCAAGCTGTGCTTACATACATGACTTCCATACTGTTACTGTACACTGTGTTTCATGATGTAAGTGTTTCTTGCGTGTGACACATTTATCATACTATGACGGGGGGGGGGGGGGGGGGTTGGTTGGTTTCATAAATTTGGCTAACATAAGCAAAAACACTTTTTTGGCATACATAAGCAAAAACCAAGAAATGACTTCAAAACACAACTTTATAACACCCCCTCTTCTCCTCTGTGACTTTTCTGCTCTAAAGCCGCATTTGTGACAAAAATGTGCGATATATATGTATTTATTTCATTTTTTAAACACTTTTTTCCCCTAATTGTACTAACCTATTTTTTTGTATGTTTTTTTTTTTTCTTATTTCAGTTACGTGTATGCAAAGGACTACTTCGGACTCCGGTGACCAGCATTTATTTTTTTGTATGTTAATAAAATGGTTAATGAGGGCTTGTGGTGAAGTGTTTTTTGAAATAAATTGTTTTTGTGGCTTAGCGTTAGCCACAAAAACAGCTGGCACTAACCACCAATTATTACCCCGGTACCCACCGCCACAGGGGTGCCGGGAAGAGCCGGTACCAACATGCCCGAAGCCTCAAAAATGGCGCTCCTGGGCCTAGGCAGAAACAGGCTGGTGCTATTTAGGCTGGGGAGGGCCAGTAAAAATGGTCCTAACCTACCCTAGTAACGACAGGCTGTTGCTGCTTGGTTGGTATCTGGCTGAGAATGAATATACATGGAACCACACACATTTTTTGCATAAATAATAAACAAACAAAAAAAATAAAACGCATAGGGATCCCCGTATTTTCATTCTCAGCGCATTACCAATTAAGCAGCAACAGCCTGACATTACCAGGGTGGGTTAGGACTATTGTTACTGGCCGTCCCCAGCCTAAATAACACCACACGTTTAAAAAAAATTATTCCAAAAAATACTCCCCCACAAGCCCTCTTTAATCATTTTATTAATATTAAACAAAAAAAAAGCTGGTCGACGTAATCCACCGAATCCGAAGAAATCCTCCGCATACACGGATCTGAAATGAGAAGAAAAAAACACGGAATATATGTTAATACATATATGGTGCCTCCAGAAGTTGCTAAAGTACAACCCCCATTACATGATAGGAGTTGTAATTTAGCAACAGCGAGCCTCCAGTTTAGCAACAGCTGGAGGCACCCTGTTCCTAAACTACAACTCCCACTTATTTCCCACCACCTGCGCCACATGACTAAAGCCACCCCTGTGCAAATTTAGACCTCAAATATACATGGTGCACTCTCACTTCTGAGCCATGTTGTGCGCCTGCAGAGCACTTTGTGTCCACATATGGGGTATTTCCGTACTCAGGAGAAATTGCGTTACAAATTTTGGGGCTATTTTTTTCCTTTTACCGCTTTTGAAAATTTAAAGTATGGGGCAACACCGGCATGTCAGTGTAAAAAATGTTTAATGTTTACACTAATATGCTAGTGTAGCCCCCAACTTTACCTTTTAATAAGGGGTAAAAGGAGAAAAAGCCCCCTAAAATTTGTGAGTATGGAAATACCCCATATGTGGCACTAAACTGTTGCCTTGAAATACGACATGGCTCCAAAGCGAGAGAGCGCAATGCGCATTTGAGGCCTAAATTGAGGCTGTGCATCCGCCACCAAAATACCCTACGGCAGTGTTTCCCAAACAGGGTGTTTCCAGCTGTTGCAAAACTCCCAGCATGCCTTGACAGTCAGTGGCCGGCAATACTGGGAATTGTTGATTTTAACCCATTAAGGACCACAGGTTTTTCCATTTTTGCACTTTCGTTTTTTCCTCCTCACCTTTTAAAAATCATAACCCTTTCAATTGTGCACCTAAAAATCCATATTATGGCTTATTTTTTGCGCCACCAATTCTACTTTGCAGTGACATCAGTCATTTTACCCAAAAATCTATGGCAAAACGGAAAAAAAATCATTGTGCGATGGAATTTTGTAATTTTTGGGGGCTTCCGTTTCTACGAAGTAAATTTTTCGGTAAAAATGATACCTTATCTTTATTCTGTAGGGCCGTACAGTTAAAATGATACCCTACTTATATAGTTTTGATTTTGTCGTACTTCTGTAAAAAATCATAACTAGATGCAGAAAAACGTATACTTTTAAAATTGTCATCTTCTGACCCCTATAACTTTGTATTTTTTTCACATATGGGGCGTTATGAGTGCTAATTTTTTGTGCCGTGATCTGAAGTCTTTAGCGGTACCATTTTTGTATTGATCGGACTTTTTGATTGCTTTTTATTCATTTTTTCATTATATAAAAAGCAACTAAAATACGTTATTTTGAACTTTGGAATTTTTTTGCGCGTACGCCATTGACCGCGCGGTTTAATTAATTATATATTTTTATATTTCGGACATTTACGCATGCGTCGATACCACATATGTTTATATTTATTTTTATTTACATGGTGTTTTTTTTTTATGGGAAAAGTGGGGTGATTTGAACTTTTATTAAGGAAAGGGTTAAATCACATTTATTAACTTTTTTTTACACTTTTTTTTTGCAGTGTTATAGCTCCCATAGGGACCTATAATACTGCACACACTGATCTGAGCTATGGCTTTGCAGTGATCAGGGTTATCGGCGGTAGATTGCTCAAGCCTTAATCTCAGGCTTGGAGCAATCGATCGCCAAGGGGACACACCGGAGGCAGGTAAGAGAACCTTTGCTCGTGTCCCAGCTGATCGGGACACCGCATTTTCACTGCGGTGGTCCCGATCAGCCCCGCTGAGCAGCCGGGCAGCTTTCACTTTCGGTTTAGACGCGGCGTTCAACTTTGAACGCTGCGTCTAAAGGGTTGATAGCGCGCGGCACCGCGATCGCTGCCGCGTGCTATTAGCCCCGGGTCCCGGCATCATTTACATGCCGGGACCGACCCGATATGATGCGGGGTCACCGCGTGACTCCGCGTTATATCGCGGGAGCCGTCCAAGGACGTAAATGTACGTCCTTGGTCGTTAAGGGGTTAAACAGCTGGAGGCTCTGTATTGGAAACAGTGCCGTACGAGACATTTTTAGTTTTTTATTCGGGGAGCGGGGGGGGGGGGTTAACTGTGTAGGGGTATGTGTATATGTAATGTTTTACTTTTTTTTTTGGTGTAGGTGTAGTGTAGTGTAGTGTTTTTAGAGTACATTCACATGAGCGGGGGTTTCCTGCGAGTTTCCAGCTGGGAGTTTGAGCTGTGGTGGAAAATTTGCCACAGCTCAAACTTGCAGCGGGAAACTCACTGTAAACCCCCGCCCTTGTGAATGTACCCTGTATATTCACATGGGGAGGGGGATGGGGGGTTGGTAAACCTCCAGCTGTTGCAAAAAACAACTCTCAGCATTGATTGGTTGCTATGGGCTACTGCACCACTTTTTATCTACACAAGTTTTGATAAATCTCCTTCAATGTGTAGCAAAACCCTAGCCTAAAAGCTAATTTTATTAACAATAACTCCTTCCCTCTCAGGCCATTTTTCATTTTTGCACTTTTGTTTTTTCCTATTCACCTTCTAAAAATCATAACACTTTCAATTTTCCACCTACAGACCTATATGAGGGCTTGTTTTTTGTGCCAACAATTTTACTTCTTAATACTATTAATCATTTCACCACAAAATCTATGTCAAAACCAGAAAAAATTTATTTTTGGGGCAAAACTGAAAAAAAGTTCACCATTTTGTAAATTTTGGGGGCTTGTCATTCCATACAGTGCACTTTTCAGTACAAATGCCACCTTATCTTTATTCTGTAGGTCCATACAGTTACAAGGATACCTAATTCATATAGGTTTTATTTTACTTAAAAAAATTATAACTACATGCACCAAAATTAGTGTGTTTAAAGATTTCCAATTCTGACTCTTATAACTTATTTTTCAGTATATAGGGATATATGAGGGCTCATTTTTTTGGGTCATGATCTGAAGTTTTTATCAGGACAATTTTTTTATTTTGATGGCACCTTTTGATCACGTTTTATAATTTTCTTTTCCTAGTATATGAAGTGACCAAGCATACTCATTTCTGGACTTTGAAATTTTCTTACGCTTGCGCCTTTGACCGTGCGGTTTACTGAACATAATATTTTAATAGTACGGACATTTACGCACATGGTTTTATTTATTTTTTTACATTTTTTATTTGAAAAATGGGAAAAGGGGTGATTTAAACTTTTATTAGGGAAGGGGTTAATGCATTTTTATTTACTTTTTTTTTACACTCTTTTTAGCCCCCATAAAGGGCTATAACATGAAATCTTTAGATTGCATACACTGATCAATGCTTCTCCATAGGAGAGCATTGATCAGTGTTATTGGTGCTCCATTGCTTCAGCCTGGCAAAGCTGACTGAAACCCTGGAGCACCAATCGAACAGCAGGGAGGAAGGTAAGACACCTTCCCCCATCCTCTCAGCTGATCAGGATGCCGCGGTTTCGTCAGTCCCGATCAGCCCACTGAGCTAGCCGGAAAGGGAAGAAATGGGCACTCTCATTAAAACAAATTTTTGCTATTGCACTCTCCTTATGGTAAATAAAAAATATTTCTTTCTAATATACTTTGTTTAAAAAAAATTAAGTTTTCTATGTTTT
Organism: Hyla sarda; assembly: GCF_029499605.1. Classification (NCBI taxonomy): domain Eukaryota; kingdom Metazoa; phylum Chordata; class Amphibia; order Anura; family Hylidae; genus Hyla; species Hyla sarda. The sequence continues at coordinate 79,052,698 of NC_079195.1, read as the reverse complement.
ATTTGTGCTTAAAAAAAGCTCAAGAGCTCATATTACCCCATCTTATACACAGACTTTGGACCGAAGCCCAAACACAGGAAGTGCCGCATGGAGTGCTGAGGGGGGGGGGGGGTGTCCAACCAACAGCATATGGCAGTTAAGTGTGAGAGGAGCTATGATTGGATGAGGCTGGACACACTCCCCTCAGCACTCCAGGCTGCACTTTCTGTGTTCGGACTTCGGTCCAAAGTTTGTATATAAGATGGGTGGGAAATGTGCTCTTGAGCTTTTTTAAGCACAAATAAAACATAGAAAACTTCATTTTTTTAAACAAAGTATATTAGAAATATTTTTTTTATTTGTGCAATAGCAAAAATTAGTTTTAATGAGTTACCCTTTAACCGCTTTTAGACACCACAATCAACTTTGATCTAAAGGGTTAATGCTGGACATCAGCCCAAAATTAGCTTTTACCTAGGGTGGTAAAAATCCCAGCACCAGCCCTGACAGAAAGGGAATATGAAAGAGATCCAAAAGGTGGAAACTAGGAAAAATTTGTACAATTCCAAGACGCCCATGGTAAACACTCGAGTAAGCCCAGCATGCTATTTTTTTTTATGGGGGAACTTCAATATACAGAAGGTGGTAAACAAATTATTAGCAGGGTTAATTCAAAACCAACGGAAGAAAGAAAAGATTATCACATTAAATAAATAAGTTAGGAAAAAAAATTACCAGAAAGAGAAAGAGCAGATAGCTTTGGAATATTACAAGGAGTTATAAACAGTGGGGATCAAAAGTTTGGGCACCCCAGGTAAAAATTTGGCCACAAAGAAGCCAAGGAAAGATTGAAGAATCTCCAAAAGGCATGAAATTACAGATTAGACATTCTTATAATATGTCAACAAAAGTTAGATTTTATTTCCTTCATTTACACTTTCAAAATAACGGAAAACAAAAAAATGGCGTCTGCAAAAGTTTGGGCACCCTGCAGAATTTATAGCATGCACTGCCCCATTTGCAAAGCTGAGACCTGCCAGTGTCATGGATTGTTCTCAATCATCATCTGGGAAGACCAGGTGATGTCAATCTCAAAAGGTTTTAAATGCCCAGACTCATCTGACCTTGCCCCAACAATCAGCACCATGGGTTCTTCAAGCAGTTGTATAGAAATCTGAAACTAAAAATAGTTGACGCTCACAAAGCTGGAGAAGGCTATAAGAAGATAGCAAAACGTTTTCAGATGTCAATATCTTCTGCTCGAAATGTAATTAAGAAATGGCAGTCATCAGGAACAGTGAAAGTTAAAGCAAGAAAAATAACAGACAGAACAGCTTGCAAGATTATGAGAGAAACAATTAAAAACCCACGTTTGACTGCACAATCCCTTCAGAAAGATCTGGCAGACACTGGAGTTGTGGTACACTATTCCATTATAAAGAGATGCTTGTACAAATATGGTCTTCATGGAAGAGTCATCAAAAGAAAACCTCTTCAGTCATCAGAAGAAAACCTCACCACAAAAATCTTCATTTGAACTTTGCAAATGAACATATAGACAAGCCTGATGCATTTTGGAAACAAGTTCTGTGGACCGATGAGGTTAAAATTGAACTTTTTGGCCGGAATGAGCAAAGGTACGTTTGGAGAAGAAGGGGAACAGAATTTAATGAAAAGAACCTCTGTCCAACTGTTAAGCATGGGGGTGGATCAATCATGCTTTGGGGTTGTATTGCAGCCAGTGGCACAGGGAACATCTCACGAGTGTAATGCTGAGCGCTCTGGTCCCTGTTTTTGGACCGTAGCGCTCGCAACGTCTGCCCCGGCGGGGTGCCCCGGTCGGACTCTCTGACCGGTTACACTCCGACTCTGCTCCCGTCGGGGACGCGGTCCGCGTGACAGCTGCCAGTGAGGTAGAGCCGCTATCGGAGGATACGACCTGGTAGTTACCGTGGGAGCAAGTCCATCCCACTTTGCGGCGGGCTCTGGTGAAAACCAGTAACTGCTTAGAACCGATCTTCCGGTACGGTCCACGCCACTCCCTCTCTGGCATAGAGGATCCACCACCTGTACCGCTTCCTGCTATTAGTCCGGATCCTGACAGTAAGATCCGGCCATGGATCCCGCTGAGGTGCCTTTGCCAAGTGTCGCGGACCTTTCTACGATTGTGGCCCAGCAGTCGCAGCAGATCGCCCAGCAAGGCCAACAACTGGCACAGTTGACCGCCATGTTGCAGCAACTACTACCTGCGCAGCAGCAGCCGCTACCTCCGCCTGCACCAACTTCACCACCGCAGCCTGCGGCCGCCTCCTCTACTAGAGTCCGTTAGTCCATGCCGGCCAAGTACGACGGTGATCCCAAGGTGGCCTTTGTTGTTAGCCTGCTTTCTGGGAAGGCCCTGGCCTGAGCTACACCGCTTTGGGACCGCATCGATCCTGCCACTGCAAGTGTCCAGAGTTTCTTCCAGGAATTCCAGAGTGTCTTTGAGGAGCCAGCCCGGGCTTCCTCTGCTGAGACTGCTTTACTGAACTTGTCCCAGGGGAGCTCATCTGTGGGAGACTATGCTATTCGTTTCCGTACCCTTGCTTCAGAACTCTCCTGGAATAACGAGGTGCTCTGTGCTACTTTCAAGAAAGGCTTGTCCAGCGCCATAAAGGATGTTCTGGCCGCACGAGATGTGCCTTCCAACCTGAGGGACCTCATCCACTTGGCCACCAGGATTGACCTGCGTTTTGCTGAGAGACGAGAGGAACTGCTGCAGGAAAAGGGAAGTGCTCTCTCCAGAGGTTTTCCTCGTCTGGCTCCTATCTTCCAGCATCCACCTCAACCCTCTACTGGGCCTCCCGCTGAGGAAGCCATGCAGGTGGATCGGTCTCGCCTGACCACGCAAGAAAGGAACCGCCGTAGAGACGAGAATCTCTGTATGTACTGCGCTAGTACTGAGCATTTCCTAAGGGACTGTCCTCTTCGTCCACCACGTCAGGGAAACGCCTGCACCTAGTCAACGTTGGCGAGGCATTACTCCTCTCCACGCATTACAGTATCCGTGCGGATCTCTATACCCGCCAAGACATCCTTTGCTGCCACAGCTTTTCTGGATTCCGGTTCTGCCGGTAATTTCATCGAAGCCTCGTTGGTAAACAAGTTCAACCTCCCTGTGGTTCGCCTGCAAAAGTCCTTCTTCATCTCCACAGTCAACGGAGAGAGACTCGACGGCAAGGTGCAGTTCCATACGCACCCCCTCCAGATGGACATCGGAGCTCTGCATTCCGAGCGATTGGAGTTTTTTGGTGTTACCCCATTGAACCTCTGAACTCCTCTTTGGTCTGCCCTGGCTCCAGCGCCATTGTCCGGATCTGGATTGGACCTCCGGAGAGATCCGAAGCTGGGGCTCAGCTTGTCTTGGCAGATGCCTCAAGCCGGTACAAGTCAAGTCTGCACTAGTCGTCCTTCCTCCTCCTCCCGGTCTGCCTGAACCTTATGTGGATTTTTCGGATGTTTTTTTGCAAGAAACAAGCGGAGGTGTTGCCTCCACATAGGCCATATGACTGCCCCATTGACTTGCAACCTGGTTCTTCGCCACCTAGAGGAATGTCACGATTCGGCTAGCTGGTTGTGGATCCTCTGTGTCAGCGAGGGATTGGCGTGGACCGTGCCGGTGGACCGGTTCTAAGATGCTACTGGTATTCACCAGAGCCCGCCGCAAAGCGGGATGGTCTTGCTGTGGCGGTAGCAACCAGGTCGTATCCACTAGCAACGGCTCAACCTCGCTGACTGCTGAGAAGGCGTGGGACAGAAGGACTAGGCAGAGACAAGGTCAGACGTAGCAGAAGGTCGGGGCAGGCGGCAAGGTTCGTAGTCAATATGGCAATAGCAGGAGGTCAGGAACACAGTATGGGTAAACACAGTAATAGCTTTCACAAGGCACTAAGGCAACAAGATCCGGCAGGGGAGTGCAGGGGAAGTGAGGTATAAGTAGGGCAAGGAACAGGTGCAAGCTAATCAAGGTGATTGGGCCAGGCACCATCATTGGTGCACTGGCCCTTTAAATCTCAGAGCGCTGGCGCGCGCGCGCCCTAGAGAGCGGAGCCGCGCGCGCCAGAGCATGACAGCCAGGGACCGGGACAGGTAAGTGACCTGCAATGCGATTCGTGGGCGGGCGCGTCCCGCTATGCGAATCGCATCCCCGCCGACCATGTCAGTGCAGCGCTCCCGGTCAGCGGGTCTGACCGGGGCGCTGCAGGGAGAGAAACGCCGCGAGCGCTTCGGGGAGGAGCAGGGACCCCCCCCCTTAGGTCTCCCCCTCTTTTTGTCAGGATGTTGCTCCACAGAGGACGAGGACATCGGGAGCGACTGTAGAGTCTCCCTCCGGGGGACAGCGAAGTCCTGGGTATGCCCATGCATGGCAGACAGTCCAGAAGGAGTGGGAATGGGGAGGGGGGCAAAGGGGGAGGCTTGACACGGGGCAGAGTGTCACCAGGACGGGGACTATGAGGGGGCACGGCACAGTCCTGACAGGCCTTGGGGAGACCAGGCACAGGAGGAGACACTGAGGACCGACAGACGGGGCTGGGAGCAGACGTGAGGCACTCTTTGCGGCAAGCAGGACCCCAATTCTTGATCTCCCCGGTGGTCCAGTCAAGGGTGGGAGAATGGTGCTGGAGCCATGGCAGACCGAGGAGGATTTCAGAGGTACAGCCGGGCAAAACCAAAAATTCAATTTCCTCGAGATGCGGTCCAATGTAAATAAGCAGGGGCACTGTGCGATAACGCACAGTGCAGTGCAGCTTGACCCCGTTGACCGAAGAAATATAGAGCGGCTTGATGAGACAGGTCACCGGGATGCAGTACGTATCAAGCAAAGAGGCCAGAATAAAATTTCCAGAAGAACCAGAGTCCAAGACGGCCACAGCAGAGAAGGAGGAGTTGGCAGAAGGAGAAATCCGTACGGGCACAGAGAGAGATGGAGAAGCAGACTCCGTACCCAGAGACGCCAGGCCCACATGAGCAGGTTGCGTGCGTGCATTTTCCAGACGTGGAGGACGAATAGGGCAATTCACCAAGAAATGTTCGGTACTAGCGCAGTACAGACATAGATTTTTATCCCTACGGCGAGACCTCTCTTCAATAGTCAGGCGAGACCGATCTACTTGCATAGGCTCCTCGGCGGGAGGCACAGGGGTAGATTGCAAGGGATACCGGGAGAGCAGTGCCCAGGGATTAAGGTCTTTTTCCTGGCGGAGTTCCTGGTGTCTTTCCGAAAAACGCATGTCAATGCGGGTGGCCAAATGGATAAGTTCATGCAGGTTGGCAGGAATCTCTCGTGCGGCCAGCACATCTTTGATGTTACTGGATAGGCCTTTTTTAAAGGTTGCGCAGAGAGCCTCGTTGTTCCAAGATAATTCGGAAGCGACAGTACGAAATCGGATGGCGTACTCGCCTACTGAAGAATTACCCTGGACCAGGTTCAGCAGGGCAGTCTCGGCAGAAGAAGCTCGGGCTGGTTCCTCGAAGACACTGCGAACCTCAGAGAAGAAGGAGTGTACAGAGGCGGTGACAGGGTCATTGCAGTCCCAGAGCGGTGTGGCCCAAGACAAAGCCTTCCCAGACAGGAGACTGACCACGAAAGCCACCTTCGACCGTTCTATAGGAAATTGGTCCGACAACATCTCCAAATGTAGGGAACATTGTGACAGAAAACCACGGCAGAGTCTAGAGTCCCCATCAAATTTGTCCGGCAGGGACAAGCGGAGGTTAGGAGCGGCCGCTCGCTGCGGAGGAGGTGCAGGAGCCGGCGGAGGAGATGGTTGTTGCTGTTGCAGCTGCTGTAGCTGCGACTGAAGTTGCTGTAGCTGTGGCTGAAGTTGCTGAAGCTGTGACTGAAGTTGCTGTGTCATGGTGGTCAAGTACGACAACTGGTTTTCTTGTTGGGCGATCAGTCGGGATTGCTGGGCGACCAGCGTGGATATATCAGCGATACTTGGCAGCGGCACGTCAGCGGGATCCATGGCCGGATCTACTGTCATGATTCGGCTAGCTGGTTGTGGATCCTCTGTGTCAGCGAGGGATTGGCGTGGACCGTGCCGGTGTACCGGTTCTAAGATGCTACTGGTATTCACCAGAGCCCGCCGCAAAGCGGGATGGTCTTGCTGCGGCGGTAGCAACCAGGTCGTATCCACTAGCAACGGCTCAACCTCGCTGACTGCTGAGAAGGCGTGGGACAGAAGGACTAGGCAGAGACAAGGTCAGATGTAGCAGAAGGTCGGGGCAGGCGGCAAGGTTCGTAGTCAATATGGCAATAGCAGGAGGTCAGGAACACAGTATGGGTAAACACAGTAATAGCTTTCACAAGGCACTAAGGTAACAAGATCCGGCAGGGGAGTGCAGGGGAAGCGAGGTATAAGTAGGGCAAGGAACAGGTGCAAGCTAATCAAGGTGATTGGGCCAGGCACCATCATTGGTGCACTGGCCCTTTAAATCTCAGAGCGCTGGCGCGCGCGCGCCCTAGAGAGCGGAGCCGCGCGCGCCAGAGCATGACAGCCAAGGACCGGGACAGGTAAGTGACCTGGGATGCGATTCGCGGGCGGGCGCGTCCCGCTATGCGAATCGCATCCCCGCCGGCCATGTCAGTGCAGCGCTCCCGGTCAGCGGGTCTGACCGGGGCGCTGCAGGGAGAGAAACGCCGCGAGCGCTTCGGGGAGGAGCAGGGACCCGGAGCGCTCGGCGTAACAAGGAAGAATCTACCCTCTGTCTCCTCCAGAGACTCTTGCCATGTCGGAGTATATCCAGGAGAATAGGCAGAGAGGGTTTATCAGGAAATCCTCTTCCCCTGCCGGAGCAGGATTTTTCTTTGTTTCTAAAAAGGACGGCACCCTCAGACCTTGCATTGACTATCGAGGACTTAACAGCATTACTATTAAGAACCGTTATCCTCTTCCCCTGATTGCTGAACTCTTTGACCGCTTTCAAGGCGCCAAGTATTTTACCAAGTTGGATCTCAGGGGAGCCTATAATCTCATTCGCATCCGAGAGGGGGATGAGTGGAAGACAGCTTTTAATACCCGAGACGGTCATTTCGAGTACTTAGTCAACGCCCCAGCAGTCTTCCAGGAGTTCTTAAATGACATTTTCAGAGACCTGCTCTATACCTGTGTCGTAGTCTATTTGGACGACATACTCATCTTCTCTTCTAACTTGGATCAACACCGAACTCATGTCCGCTTGGTGCTCTCCCGTCTCAGAAAGAACCGCCTCTATGCCAAATTTGAAAAGTGCTTATTCGACCGCACCAGTCTCCCCTTCTTGGGCTACATCATCTCCGCCAAGGGGCTTCAAATGGACCACCAAATTCTCTGCCGTCCTGGAATGGCCTCGTCCTTCTGGCCTCAAGGCCATTCAGCGATTTCTCGGATTCGCAAATAATTATAGACAGTTTATCCCGCATTATTCCACCCTTGTGGCACCAATTGTGGCCCTAACCAAGAAGGGGGCTAATCCGAAATCCTGGCCTCCTCAGGCTGAGGAGGCCTTCTGCGCTCTCAAGTCTGCCTTTGCCTCGGCTCCAGTTCTGTCCAGGCTGGACCCCACAAAGCCTTTCTACCTGGAGGTTGACGCCTCCTCTGTGGGTGCTGGTGCTCTGCTCATGCAAAGGACTCCGAAAGGCAAATCTATTACTTGTGGGTTTTTCTCTAAAACTTTCTCTCCCGCTGAGAGAAATTATTCCATTGGGGATAGAGAATTACTCGCCATCAAGTTGGCTTTGGAGGAGTGGCGGCATTTACTAGAAGGTTCTGTACATCCCGTGAACATCTACACGGATCATAAAAATCTATCATACCTTCAGTCTGCTCAGAGATTAAACCCCCGCCAAGCTCGCTGGTCTCTATTTTTTGCCAGATTTAATTTCCTAATCCACTTTCGTCCAGCGAATAAGAACTTCAGGGCTGACACCCTCTCTCGGTTCTCTGATGTCTCAGGAGATGATGCCAAGCCACGACACATTGTGCCGCCGGAATGTCTTGTCACCATGGCGCCTGTAGACTTGCGCAATCACCCGCCAGGGAAGACCTATGTTTCTCCCCGTCTTCGTCTAAAAATTCTTAAGTGAGGGCATTCTTCTCTACTCGCAGGGCATTCTGGCGTCCGAGAAACTGTACAACTTATCTCCAGAAGATATTGGTGGCCGTCCTTAGAAAAGGACATCTCTGAGTTTGTACAGTCCTGTTCTGTGTGCGCTAGAGACAAGTCCCCTTGCCAGAGACCCGCCGGCTTTTTCCAGCCACTTCCTGTACCAGAGACCCCTTGGTCCCATAGCGCTATGGACTTCATTACTTATCTACCACCCTCTCACGGAAAGACTGTTATTTGGGTCGTCGTGGACCGCTTCTCTAAGATGGCGCACTTCATCCCATTGCCAGCATTACCATCTCTGCCACAGTTGGCCAAGCATTTCTTGCGACACATCTTCCGGTTACACGGCTGCCCTTCGCATATTGTCTCCGACAGAGGAGTCCAATTTGTGTCCAAATTCTGGAGGGCCCTTTGTGGATGGCTTAAAATCAAGCTGGACTTCTCTTCATCTTACCACCCCCAAACCAACGGTCAAGTGGAGCGGGTAAATCATATTTTGGGCGACTACCTTCGCCACTTCGTCTCCTCCCGCCAAGATGACTGGGTCGACCAGGACTCTTCCGCCACCAACAAGTCTCCCTTCTTCGTGGTTTACGGTCGTCATCCTCTACCTCCTCTGCCTTTATCCTCCTCCGGAGTACCTGCAGTGGACGACCTGGTGCGGGACTTTTCCTCCATCTGGCGCGAAACGCGCCTCTCTCTTATACAGGCCTCATCTCGAATGAAAATCCAAGCAGACATGAAACGTCGGCTTCCTCCTGTCTTGGTCCCTGGGGACAGAGTTTTGCTCTCCTCCAGGTACATCCGCTTCAGGGTCCCTAGTTACAAGCTTGGTCCTCGCTACTTGGGACCCTACAGAGTCAAGAAAAGGATCAATCCTGTGTGTTATCAGCTTCATCTCCCTTCCTCTCTTAGAATTCCCAACTGTTTTCATGTTTCCCTCCTCAAGCCTGCTGTCTTTAATCGTTTTTCCCCCAAGGGTCTTCCTCCCACACCTGTTTCCGGTACCTCTGATGCCTTCTCCGTCCGGGAGATATTGGCCTCTAAGTTGGTCAGGGGGAGAAGATTTTTTCTGGTTGACTGGGAGGGTTGCGGTCCTGAGGAGAGATCATGGAAGCCAGAGGAGAACATCTTGGACCGCAACCTCATCCTCATCCTACCAAGAGGAGGGGGAGACCAAAGGGGGGGGTACTGTAACGCTGAGCGCTCCGGTCCCTGTTCCTGAACTGGAGAGCTCGCAACGTCTGCCCCGGCGGGGTGCCCCGGTCGGACTCTCTGACCGGGGACACTCCGTCTCTGCTCCCGTCGGGGACGCGGTCTGCGCTGCGGGATGTCCCAGCGCACGTCCCACGTCCCAGCGCCACTTACCCGTGCCCGCTCCAGCCCTCTCCTCTGCTTCCCGCTCACGTGACTCCCGGCGCAAGCGTCCCTGCACTATAGGGCGCTCGCACCGGCAGTTTAAGATTTAAAGGGCCAGTGCACCATTGATTGGTGCCTGGCCCAATTCGTTCTTTGTCCCTCATATAAAGGTGGCCTGCCCCTTCCTGTCCTTGCCGGATTTTTGTTGCCTCAGTGCCCTAGAGAAAGTGTTTTGTGTATATCCCAGCCTGTTGCCGATCCCGTTGCTAACGACTACCGCCTGAGAACCCGTTCTGCCTGCCCTGACCTTTGCTACGTCTGACTATGCCACTGCCTGCCCCTTCTGTACTCCGCCTGTCTCAGCTGCCAGTGAGGTAGAGCCGCTATCGGAGGATATGACCTGGTAGTTACCGCGGCAGCAAGTCCATCCCGCTCTGGTGAAAACCAGTAACTGCTTAGAACCGATCCTCCGGTACGGTCCACTCCAATCCCTCTCTGGCATAGAGGATCCACCACCTGTACCGCTTCCTGCTATTAGTCCGGATCCTGACAACGAGTAGAAGGAAAAATGGATTCAAGAATATTTCAGTTAATTTTGGATGCTATCTTTATGCCATCTGTGAAAAAGCTGAAGTTAAAGAGAGGATGGCTTCTACAAATGGATTGTGATCCTAAACACACCTAGAAATCCACGGGGGATTATATCAAGAGGTGTAAACTCAAGGTTTTGCCATGGCCTTCACAATCTCCTGACCTCAACATAATTGAAAATCTATGGATAGACCTTAAAAGAGCAGTGCGTGACAGACGGCCCAGAAATCTCAAAGAACTGGAAGACTTTTGTAAGGAAGAATGGGCAAAGATAACTCAAAACAGAATTTTGGCTACAAAAAGCGTTTACAAGCTGTGATACTTGCCAAAGGGGCAGTTCAAGAAACTTTTGCAGACGCCATTTTTTAGTTTTCTGTTATTTTGAAAGTGTAAATAATGGAAATAAAATCTAACTTTTGTTGAATATTATTAGAATGTTGAATCTGTAATATGATGCCTTTTGGAGATTTTTCCATCTTTCCTTGGCTTCTTTATGCACATTAATACAATTTTTTACCTGGGGTGCCCAAACTTTTGATCCCCACTGTACTAAGGAAAGTCATTCATTTGAATGAGCCAACCGGAGTCACTATCTGACTTCAGTTAGCTCGTTCAAATGAATGAGATGCGGGCTGGGTCTGGCTGGGGTACGGGAGCGCCCTGTTTTTACATCTCCCAGCTGGATCCGGTCACCATATGAAAATCCTGGTGTGAATGCACCCTTAGAGATAAAAAAAAAAATTTTGGAAGGAATTAATTTACCTCAAATAGGGGAGATAGATAAAAATATTTAAATAGGGATATTATTTTGATTGAAGTTAGCGTTGCACTTTTTCAAGGTAGTTCAACACCTGGCTCAGATGGGCTGATGTTTGATATATATGCTGCCCTGTCTCCTTGAGGTAATTAATGGATCCTTGTGAGAGGGGAAATTAATCCCCTCAAAGGCAGTAGCTATAATTGTTCTTATACCAAAAGGGGAATGACAGCATGGAGATGGAGAGTCCACCATATCTCCCTCTTAAATATGGATCATAAATATTTTGCCAAAATATGGCCAAAACGAGGGGTATTCCAGGATAAAACTTTTCTTTATATATCAACTGGCTCCAGAAAGTTAAACAGATTTGTAAATGACAAAGAGAAGATGTGATATTCGGCACTGCTCCTATTGGCTAGGCTGGATTATACGGCGGGCGTGTGACTAGGACAAACCGATAGAGATATGGTGGTGCTCTGATGTAGTAGCAAAGTTCAAATCTTCAATACAGTAGAGAATAGAATAACATCGGCACTCACCGGTCTTCTCTTTAAAAAGGCTTCTTTATTGATACACACTCACAACATGAAATGCAGTAAGGGAGAGGGACCCGTGCAGGGGGGGTACGTAGTAGGCAACAGACTCTGTTTCACTCGTTATACGAGCTTCATCCGGCCATATCTACCTGGATTTCTGTGCTGCTTCTTATACAGGTGGGCGGCCAATCGCGAACGCTCTGGACCGCTCTCCTCTCCTGATACACCTGGCGAGTTCTCGTTAGAGTCTCACCATTGGCTAACCATCGCCATTTTTGTAAGTGCATCAGTATAAGAAAGCATATACTAAGACATGTGCATGTTAAAAACTGAAAATTTAAAAACATGGTGCATAATCAATTTTATCATTCAATCCGAGAGGACCAGCTGCTGCTGTTTGTATGATCCAATATGTTTCTCTTTGCAATAGGTATTGATCTAGACTTATCCCCGGTTTGGGTTTAACCTTTTCTATCCTGGAGAATTTTAGATGATCCAATTGTCCCTTGTGGGCTTCCATCATATGGGCAATAAGACGCGGTGCTCCTTTCAAGGTCCGGAACGAATATAGATGTTCCCTAATACGAGCACATAATTGTCTTATAGTTTTGCCGATATAATAGAACCCGCAGGGGCAGTAGATGACATATACCACAAATTTAGTTCTACAAGTAATAAGATCAGTTACTGTGTGCGTAATTGCACCTAATCTCATAGTTTTTAATTCAGCGTTATACTTACAGAAACTACATGACTTACATGCAAAATTCCCTTTCGGGGTACATTTCTCCAGCCATGTATTCTCTGTATTTTTCTTAGTTTTTACTTGTTTTTTCAAAATGTCACCTATAGTTTTGTTCTTTCTGTATGAAATCAATGGTTTTTTACTAGCTACTTCTTTCAATTCTGCATCACTCTCTATTATATGCCAATTACGTCTAACTGCCTGTTCTATAGTTCTATTCAAAGGTGTATTCTGGAAGGTGAAAGTGAAACGTTTCTGTTCCAATGTGTGTGTCTTATTCTTGTTTTTATTCTTTAATAGATTAACTTGTTGCATTTTTGTAGTTCTTTCTCTAAGAGAAACATATTGGATCATACAAACAGCAGCAGCTGGTCCTCTCGGATTGAATGATAAAATTGATTATGCACCATGTTTTTAAATTTTCAGTTTTTAACATGCACATGTCTTAGTATATGCTTTCTTATACTGATGCACTTACAAAAATGGCGATGGTTAGCCAATGGTGAGACTCTAACGAGAACTCGCCAGGTGTATCAGGAGAGGAGGGCGGTCCAGAGCGTTCGCGATTGGCCGCCCACCTGTATAAGAAGCAGCACAGAAATCCAGGTAGATATGGCCGGATGAAGCTCGTATAACGAGTGAAACAGAGTCTGTTGCCTACTACGTACCCCCCCTGCACGGGTCCCTCTCCCTTACTGCATTTCATGTTGTGAGTATGTATCAATAAAGAAGCCTTTTTAAAGAGAAGACCGGTGAGTGCCGATGTTATTCTATTCTCTACTGTATTGAAGATTTGAACTTTGCTACTACGTCAGAGCACCACCATATCTCTATCGGTTTATCCTAGTCACACGCCCGCCATATAATCCAGCCTAGCCAATAGGAGCAGTGCCGAATATCACATCTTCTGTTTGCCCTTTGATTGTGAATTCCTTTGTATTCAGAGCACGCTACCATGGCAGAATCCACGCCACAAAACATGGATATGGAATCAGACGGGATGCTGACATATTTGGAAAACCTAATACTCACTTGGAGAGAGGATCTGGGGGGGCATTTCCTGGAATGCAATACCAGAGATGACATCGAGCTTATAGATGTGAAGTCCCTGGAGCATCGCATAACTAATCTATCCGAAAAAGAAATTAACATCTTTTGGACGATTAACTCGCTGCAGTCGTACGTCCATTGTGATAGGTCTCCAAGAGGACTTAGAGCCTACAAAGTCCCGGCACAATTTAATGATGATCCCATTTTTATCAATATTTGGAAACAAGCTCATCATGAACATTCTATGAAACTCCTACAAATAGTTCTAACAAGAAGTAGAATCGAACAGGATAAAATCAATGAAGATTTGGTTAAAGTGAAAAATGAATACACCAAAAGAGCCACAGATGAACAAAAAAGCTCTTTTTACTCTAAGCTACAACTTAAACTCACTGCATTACAAGAAGAAGTCAAGAACAAGAAGCAAGATAAATTTTTACGTGATAAAACGAACTATGATCAAGATAATGAATTCCAATGGCACCAGAAGAAAATTTTACCTTACAGTGCGACCAAATCCTATTTACAAAGAAGATCATCGCAATAATTTGTTAAAAAACGCACCGAGAATGTGAATAAAGAGAAAACTTATAAGAAACAGCAAGAACATCCTTCTAAAAATAAAAACGAAGCAGTCCCTTTAGAAGCAGTAAACATACAAGAAGAGGGAGATCAAAAAAATCTCAAGGATCCAAAGAAAAGAAAAACCACAGTCTAAACAGGACAGATGCATGTATTGAATCGAATGTCATTAATCTTACATCAGAGACTCTCGATCCAGCAATGGACACTCTCTTATCTAAAGGTCTAAGTTATGGACTGGTTGAGAAATTTAACCCAGTCTCTTTTGAGATCGACTTAGCGCGATCTCTTAGAGACATCAACCTTTTCAAGTTTTTCCAAAATAAAAAAATACTAGAGCATGACCAATGTGAAGCAGATTTACCGGTAGAAACTAATAATTTAGTTTTTTTTCCAAAAGAATGTACCCAAGTAGAAATAGAATGTTTAGAGATGTTAGCTAATGAATTCAGCGAACCAAATAATGAATGTGGGTCAAAAGCTGTCTATTTTTCTAAAGGAAAGAGATCCAGGTTTAACCCCCCGATTTTTCCGGGGAGTAGCCTGGATCTGTTTCAAAACGCAGTAATGCAAGACGTTAAGTCTATAATGTACAAAGAAGCCCCACAGAATTTATCGGCAGATGAAACTAAGGCACTTAATATTTTGAAAAATAGGGAAGATTTACAGGTGGTTCAAGCGGACAAAGGTGGGGCAGTGGTTGTAATGTATAAATCTATGTATATAGCCGAAGCCGAAAGGCAACTTCAGGACACCGCTACCTACACCATGTTAAAATCCGACCCCACAAGCAAAATCCTCTCTAAATTAACGTCTTTTCTTCATTCAGCAGTTGCGAAAGGTACTTTATCTAAAAAGAATGCAGAACGTCTGATTCCAGATACACCTAAGCCAGCTACCTGGTATCATTTACCTAAAGTTCATAAAGGACAGGTCCCCCCCCCGGGACGACCCATCGTCTCGGGGGTGGGATCTGTCACTGAACACCTTTCTCATTACTTGGAATGGCTACTGAGCCCTATGCTTAAGGCAATACCCGGATGCATAAAGGATACTTTACACCTTTTACAAATGATGGAAGATTTGAATTGGGAGAGGGAGTGGAAGCTGTGTTAAATAGATGTTGTCAGCCTGTACACCCGTATTCCACATGATACTGGTGTGCAGGCTGTCAAGGAAGGATTAAGAAGGTCCAATAAGTCAGAAGAATTTGTTGGGTTCGTAATTGATGCACTTTCCTTTGTACTAACTAACAGTACATTTATGTTCGGAGATAGTTGGTATAGACAGGACACCGGGACCCCGATGGGTACACCGGTGTCCTGTACATACGCTAACCTCTTTTGGCCGAATTTGAGAGGCAGTATATTTACTCCTCCATGAATCCATATATCGGGCATCTGAAATTCTATGCCCGCTATGTGGATGACATATTAATAGCTTGGGCAGGGACCGAGTCACAATTTGACAGTTTCGTTAGACACCTAAATGAAGTGAATACAATGAACCTTGCCTTTACGTCTCAATTTGGAGGATCATCTATCGAATTTTTAGATGTTAAATTGATTATTAATGGAAATAAGATTGTGAGCGAAGGACATAGAAAAGATATGTCCAGGAACACCCTTCTTCACTATCACAGCTCTCACCCAGCATCAGTGAAGAAGGGTATTCCTTACGGACAATTTATTCGTCTAAGGCGGAATAATGCACAAGATGAAACATTTAACATGCAAGCCGATGATTTACAAAAAAGACTCATAGAAAGACAGTATCCAATACAGTTAATAAAAGAAGGCAGAGAAAGAACTACAAAAATGCAACGAGTTAATCTATTAAAGAATAAAAACAAGAATAAGACACACACATTGGAACAGAAACGTTTCACTTTCACCTTCCAGAATACACCTTTGAATAGAACTATAGAACAGGCAATTAGACGTAATTGGCATATAATAGAGAGTGATGCAGAATTGAAAGAAGTAGCTAGTAAAAAACCATTGATTTCATACAGAAAGAACAAAACTATAGGTGACATTTTGAAAAAACAAGTAAAAACTAAGAAAAATACAGAGAATACATGGCTGGAGAAATGTACCCCGAAAGGGAATTTTTCATGTAAGTCATGTAGTTTCTGTAAGTATAACGCTGAATTAAAAACTATGAGATTAGGTGCAATTACGCACACAGTAACTGATCTTATTACTTGTAGAACTAAATTTGTGGTATATGTCATCTACTGCCCCTGCGGGTTCTATTATATCGGCAAAACTATAAGACAATTATGTGCTCGTATTAGGGAACATCTATATTCGTTCCGGACCGTGAAAGGAGCACCGCGTCTTATTGCCCATATGATGGAAGCCCACAAGGGACAATTGGATCATCTAAAATTCTCCGGGATAGAAAAGGTTAAACCCAAACCGGGGATAAGTCTAGATCAATACCTATTGCAAAGAGAAACATATTGGATCATACAAACAGCAGCAGCTGGTCCTCTCGGATTGAATGATAAAATTGATTATGCACCATGTTTTTAAATTTTCAGTTTTTAACATGCACATGTCTTAGTATATGCTTTCTTATACTGATGCACTTACAAAAATGGCGATGGTTAGCCAATGGTGAGACTCTAACGAGAACTCGCCAGGTGTATCAGGAGAGGAGGGCGGTCCAGAGCGTTCGCGATTGGCCGCCCACTTGTATAAGAAGCAGCACAGAAATCCAGGTAGATATGGCCGGATGAAGCTCGTATAACGAGTGAAACAGAGTCTGTTGCCTACTACGTACCCCCCCTGCACGGGTCCCTCTCCCTTACTGCATTTCATGTTGTGAGTATGTATCAATAAAGAAGCCTTTTTAAAGAGAAGACCGGTGAGTGCCGATGTTATTCTATTCTCTACTGTATTGAAGATTTGTAAATTACTTCTATTAAAAAATCTTAATCCTTCCAATAGTTATAAACTGCTCAAGTAGAGTTGTTCTTTTCTGTCTAACTGCTCTCTGATGACACCTGCCTCGGGAGCTGTCCAGAGTAGGAGCGAATACCCAGAGCAAACCTCATATGCTCTGGACAGTTCCTGAGACAGACAGAGGTGTCAGCAGAGAGCAGTTGTCAGACAGAAAATAACAACTCAACTTCAGCAGTTGATAACTATTGGAAGGATTAAGATTTTTTATAGAATTAATTTACAAATCCATTTAACTTTCTGGAGCCAGTTGATCTAAAAAAAAAAGTTTTTTCCTGGAATACCCCTTTAACCAAGTAGTCGGGTTAGATTAGGAAGGATCCATACTAAAGAGAACATTTTTTTAAATATTCGTAGGACTTTATTGAAGATGCAGATTCCACTCCATCCTATCATTAGACGCATTCGATAGGGTGAAGTGGGGATTCTTCTTTAAGTAATTGAGCGTATGAATTAAAAACATTTTTTTTATGGTATCAAGCTATTATTTAGTGGTCCCAAAGCTTGTATCAACATTAACAACAATATATCTAGGGGATCAGTGACTCGGCAGAGGGGAACCAAGCAGGGATGCCCTCGGTCCTTTTTTCATAGTTTTTGGAATCATTGGCGAATTTGGCGCAGATAATAAGGGATACTAAGCTATTCAATGAATTCGGTATTAGGCTGCATTCACACCACGATTGCAGCCTACAGTTGTCGGATCCGGCTT
Source organism: Hyla sarda (assembly GCF_029499605.1). NCBI lineage: Eukaryota > Metazoa > Chordata > Amphibia > Anura > Hylidae > Hyla > Hyla sarda. Next base: position 79,035,285 of record NC_079195.1, on the reverse strand, counting down.
GCGGAGGGGAAAACCAGGTGCTCCCATACCCCAGCCGGACCGGCGTTGAAATCCATGCACTATAATGAGTATACTACAGTTTTAGGTCCGGTCAGAAAACCGGATAAGGGGCATAAATGAGCCGATCGGAGTCACTGTTTGACTCCGGTCAGCTAATTAAAGTAAATGGATCTCAGCGCCAATCCAGCTGGGGTACGGGAGCACCCGGTTTTTATATCGGCACAATTAAAATATTTGGGGGTATAGGAAGAATTGTTAAAGATTTTTTTTTGCTAAGATAGGGAGAGGAGGGAGCACAATTATTGAACTTGTTGAGAGTGGAAGAATTTTACAACCACAATATATGACAATTTCTCTATGTAAAATGTTCAGTAGGATTTGGAAATACACTAGAAGGGTTTTGGGAATAAAGGGTAACCTAGAGCAAACCCTAATTTGGAATAATGGTTTCTTTACAGAATTATTTAAATTAAAAATATATGTAAATTGGGAAGAGCACAGTTTATAAAGAGTTAGGGATTTGGTTGTTAGGAAATCATTAATAAGTTGGCATATATTAGTGGAAGCATATGGTCTGAAAAAAGAAAATTCTTTCATGTATAATCAGATTTATTTTATTTTATTTATTTATATAGCGCCTACAGATTCTGCAGCGCTTAATAAGAAGTGCCTTTAATAGAGATAGAAATAATCCTAGATGGGATGAAATGGTCTGGTCATGAGGCTTTGAGTTTGTTTTTATGTACCTTTACTATATAAAGTATTGTTATTATACAATAAAATAATAAAGAAATCATTTTTAAAATGTTATGCAATTAAATTGCATACATTGCTATTAAGTGCAGTGGCGTACATAGATGAGAGGGAGCCCCTTAACAAATATCTAAATGTACCTCCTATTATAGAATCGGATTTTGGCCCCCCAGGACAGATAAATATGGGGGAGTTTTCTCAAAATCTGTAAGGGAAGGGGAAGAGCTGACTAGTTGCCAATTGCAACCAATCAGGTTGATTTTATAATGTTTAAAAAGGCCTCTGAAAAAGAAAAGGTGCAATATTATTGGTTACTATGGGTTACTGCTCCACTTTTCCTTTACACTAGTTTTGGTAAATCTGGCACCCCCCGCGATCTCCCTGCAGCAGCCCGCATTTTATGCGTAGCTGCGTCTGAAATTTCGGAAACCGCCGGGCTTCCGAGATGGGGACGTGACGTCACGCCAAGCCCCCTCCCATAGACATGAATGTAGGGGGCGTGATGTCACCTCCCCATCTCGGAAGCCCGGAGGTTTCCAAAAGTGCAGACGCAGCTACGCATAGAATGCGGGCTGCTGAAGGGAGATTGCGGGGGGTCCCAGCGGCTGGCCCCCCACGATCAGACATTTTATCCCCTATCCTTTCCATAGGGGATAAGATGTTTTTGCCCGGAATACCCTTTTAATATAGGAACATGGAGGGGAATTTATCAAACAATTTAGACAGCTTTTTCTTTTTGCCTAAATTTGCCGCAGAAAAAGTCGCAGGCTGGTCCCATGCGACTTTTCCTGCAACATTTCATTTACACTGTTTAATTTTTATGACCACAAAGGGATCTGACTTAGATCACTTTGTGCAGTGGTCACTAATAGTGATGTTGCAAACATAAAATTTTCGGTTCGCGAACGGCGAACGCGAACTTCTGGAAATGTTTGGGAACCGGCCAACCGGGCGAGCCGCCATTGACATCAATGGGCAGGCAAATTTTAAAATCCACAGAGACTCTTTCTGGCCACAATAGTGATTTAAAAGTTGTTTCAAGGGGACTAATACCTGGACTGTGGCGTGCCGGAGGGGGATCCATGGCAAAACTCCCATGGAAAATTACATAGCTGATGCAGAGTCTGGTTTTAATCCATAAAGGACATAAATCACCTATTATTCCTAAATTATTTGGAATGACGTGCTTTAGCCCCCTTTAGGCAGCACATAGAGCCCCCCTTTAGGCATCATATAGTTAGATCCCCCTTTAGGCAGCACATAGATTCCCCCATATTAGGCAGCACATAGTTAGAGCCTCCCTTTAGGCAGCACATAGGTAGAGCCTCCCTTTAGGCAGCACATAGAGCCCCCTTTAGGCAGCACATAGTTAGATCCCGCCTTTAGGCATCACATAGTTAGATCCCCCATTTTAGGCAGCACATAGATTCCCCCATGTTAGGCAGCACATAGTTAGAGCCCCACTTTAGGCAGCACATAGAGCCCCCTTTAGGCAGCACATATTTAGATCCCCCCTTTAGGCAGCACATAGATTCCCCCATATTAGGCAGCACATAGTTAGAGCCCCCCTTTAGGCAGCACTGGTTTTATTTCACAGCCAAAAAAGGTATTTTTTTATTTTTATTTGAACAACTTTCAAACCAAATGTGATTTGCACTAGTGTGACAATGAGCAAAAAAGGTTGCCAGCGGAGTTCTCCTTTTAAGCAGAGGTCCCCAACCTGGGTGCCTTCAGCAGTTGCAAGACACACGGATTGAACGTATAGCCCTTTTAATACTGTAGTTAGTTGCTTGAAGGAACTTAAGTTTTACACTGGAGTACCCCTTTTAACCAGCGGTTCCCTCCCAACCAGGGTGCCTCCAGCTGTTGCAAGACACACGGACTGAACTTATAGCCCTTTTAATTCTGTAGTTAGTTGCTTGAAGGAACTTAAGTTTTACACTGGAGTACCCCTTTTAACCAGCGGTTCCCTCCCTCCCAGCTGTTGCAAGACAGACGGACTGATATTTCAGCCCTAAAAAGGGCTTTTTTGGGTGCTGTCCTTAAAGCAGATGTTAGACTAGTGCTTTAGGAGTAAAGAGGACCCTGAATACACCACCTAGCAGCAACCTAGCTATCGCTTTCCCGATTACAGCAGAAGCAGCTTCTCTGTCCCTCCACTTTCTAAGCCTGCAGCATGCCGAATGAAGGTAAAATGTCGTCTGTGCAGGAGGTAGGAGGGTCTGGAAGGGAGGGACTGCTGCTGATTGGCTGTAATGTGTCTGCTGACTCTGACTCACAGGGTCAAAGTTTACCGCAATGTTAAAGTATAGGGGGCGAATCGAACTTCATATATGTTCGCCCGGAGTTGCGAAAGCAAACATGCTAAGTTCGCCAGGAACTGTTCGCCGGCGAACAATTCGCGACATTTCTAGTCACTAATTTATCATGTGTAAAAAAAGTTGCACGGACAAGATCATGGGGCAATTCAACCCTGCCCTATATCACTCCATGCGACAATTGTATTAAAGTCTGTGCAACTTTTAATATAATTGTCGCATGGCCCGCCACTGCTCTGCGACATTTAATCAGAGCAGTTCATCGGGCATTCATCAACGTCCATTTGATAAATTTGACGCACGGACGCCATTCTCCTCCGAAACTTTGTTTGATCAAAAGTGAACAAAAACCAAGTTCACTTTTGCAAAATGCCACTCATGGATTTTTCACAAAGTGTGCAGGACTTAGATTCTGTTACAATATATATTTTGTTCAGAGAATAATAACTGCAAATAACTGCATTTAGGCCTTTGAGTTTACTGTGCCAATATGTATCCCGTTTTTTAGTTATCTGTAATTTATTAAGAATTGGACAAGAGGAGAGAAGAATTGAAAGAATCCTTACAGGGATGGGCTAAATATGGGCATAGAGGGTGGGGAAAACTGATAAAGTCACATGCCGCAAGGACATGTTGGGCCTAAAATATCATCATCACAGAACAGACTAAAAATTTTAAATTAAAATTTAATAAATGTTTATTGTGGTGTAACTTTTTTTGTGCATGTAATTACATGGTATTTTAATTGGCCAGACTGCTCCTTTAATTCAACACTATTTTCTTATCATACTAAGCAGTATACTATAATATATTATATCCTCTAGGGATGTCCTAATACCATTTTTGTAAGACAGAGTACGAGTACCGATACTTTTTCTTAAGTACTCGCCGATACCAATTACCAATACTTTTTTCAATGTCATGTGACAGGGTTTTTAATCCCTTAAGGGTACGTTCACACGGGCGATTCCACAGGGTATTTTATGCTGCGAATCCACCGCTGAAGGACCGATACGTGGTATCTTTTAGAAGTGCCTGCTCGGAGTGACAATACACTGCTACGAGCAGACACGAGCAGATCGCAGCGTGCATGCGCAGTGTACTTGCACATTGAGGCCGCTCTTGGCCTAGCTCATGGAGCAGGGAGAGTGGTTGTGATGTGAGCAAGTACACCGCGCATGTGCAGTGACTCACACATCGCTTCATTGTGTCTGCTCGTAGCGGCCTATTGCCGCTCCGAGCAGGCACATCTAAAGGCAGCATGTAGCGGTCCTTCAGCGGTGGATCTGCAGTGTACAATACGCTGTGGATCTGCCCATGTGAACATACCCTTAATGGGAAAAAGTTTATTTTTTTGTTTGTTTTTATACTGTAAGAGAAAGGGCATATATATATATATATATATATATATATATATATATATATATATTACTTTATTTAAACTTTTCTTTTTTGAAAAAGGGGGGTTATAAAAAATTTTTTATTGGGAAGGGGTTAATTCACATTTATTATTATTATTTTTTTAAACCTTTTTTTTGTCCCCATAAGGGACTATTACATGCAATCTGAAGATTGCATACACTGATCAATGCTATGCCATAGCATAGCAGTGATCAGTGTTATCGGCGCTCCTTTACTAATGCCTGCCATGGCTGGCAGCATTAAAGGAGTGATGATCAGACGCACAGAGCAGGGTAAGGGACGTCCGGCCATCCTCACAGCTGATCGGGCCACTGCGATTACACTTCGGTGATCCCGATCAGCATCCCTGAGCTAACCGGCAGTACATCTAAGGAATTTTAGAAGCCACGATCAACTTTGATATGGCGTCTAAAGGGTTAATGCGGGTTCCGGCTATGATACGCGCTCAGCTGCTGAGCGCACTGCATAACTCGTGAGCGGAGAGTGCAGGCGGCTTATTCCACCTCCGTGATACCTGCCGACAGGTATCGGATCAGGTATCGAGGACATCTGCATGAATACAAGTACTCGTGCAAATGTCCAGTATCGATATTGATACCTAATATCCTCCTACCGTCTGTCCACTATTAGAAAAAAATATTACCAATACATACATTTCTTTATCATAATAAAATAAGATTGTGGTAGAGGGTGTGATGCAGGGTAGATGGCATTAACCTCTTGTATTCGTGACGCCAGGGTGTGGTTTTTCCTCAATACTACCCGAAGGTATATCACTGGATCCTGGGCTAGGCACGTGAACAATAATGACTCCGACTCCAAGCTACGGACAACAGTAGCTTTACTGAGTGATAGATTGAACCATCTACACAGCTTAGCTAGGCCCACCAAGGTGACCAGTGACTTCAGAGACCTGGGCTTGCTGGGACTTGTAGTGGACTGGGACAATATTGCAGCAGGCCACGCTGACTGAAGACAGATGACTTTGACTTGGCTGACTTGAGTGGCACTAACTATACCTCAATTGTAGCTTACTTGAAGATTTGTGGCTGCTGAACTGACTTGAGGCCTCCTATGGACTCCAGACACACTCTTAGGACTTGACCTGGCTGGGCCTCAGCAAAGACTTAGAGCTGAGCTCAAAGAGAGCAAAGAGACTCCTCCCAGGACTTATATAGGGGAGACTGGTGGGGTCCCATAGGTCACCCTTAGGTCACATGGTCACTTACGCCTCACTGGGTTACACTCACATGACAACAGGTTAACCTCATGACAAATATTCTTAAAGATACAACACTGCTATGTATACAACACATAACATTAAACAAACTGGACAAAGGGAACACGTGAAGGGACCCAGGGGTCACTGCAGGGAGTCTGCCTGACAGGGCAGCAAGGGTACAGGGGTACAACTCCTGTACTGGGCCACCACAAACTCCCCTTCTTAAACACAGCCATCCTCGATGCCCAGTCCTGGAGGGCGGACGACTGTAAGTGGCCACTGGGGCCAGGTGACAACAACAGTTCCTGGGGCATTGATCCCGAATGTCCTTCACAGGTCTTGATAATTAACATAACTGGGGACGAGTCCATGTAGCATTTATCAACAATGTCCTTACATGCTCCTGTTGTGATGGAATTTGAATATGCAGGGTTTGTAAACCTTGCATCTGCATCCTTAACACATTTAATACACTTGAGCTGGATCGAGCTGCCGGAAGCTCTTTACCCGATGTCTTAGCTGCTGGGGCTCTTTGGCACTAGCTACTTTTACCCCAGAGCACTATAGATAATTTGACAACATTACAACATTACCTTCATACATAGCATCTCTGTCACTATAAGTGCCTTACTTATATCTCAGGGGAACCCTCTAGCCAGTAGAGCACCCTGTACATGAGGACAGGAAAAACATGTGGACATGTGAACATTTGATATTATGGACTGGAAATATACATTTTTAACTGCAGTACCAACTAGGTATTACATATGACTAACCTACATCCAAAACTCTATGTACATCACTGAATTGGTTCTATGTAAGCTGACTAAATTGGACTATATATTATACTGAGAACTTTATCACGGTACTAAGACTTATTCTCTTTACCTGGCTGATAATTGTCGCTGAGTAGACCTTTGGGATCTGCGCAGCACCACCTCTGGAGGATCTGGAGCTCTTGGGACTTCTGGAGCTGCAGCCGGCTCTTCTTCACTGAAGTCAGGAGCTGGAATTGGTTCAGGTCTTGGACTCAGCATTGCTGGCATTTATGCTGTAGATGTTGGATACATGGTCGGCACTCGGGAGGCAGGTTTATAGGCCGGAGCCAACTGTGACAGGTCTGGGACTGGAATGGTGACCAACGTGGGTTGAACTAGTCCTGAGGTTGGAGACACACAAGAAACTGCCGGTTGGTGTGGAGAAAACATGGGGAAATCCATAGATGGGTGGATCCCCTCACCAGGAACGTACTCCCTCGCAGGTCTGACATGTGGAGGAGGCAGAGCTGGGAGCACAGGTAGATCTTCTTTAAGAAAGAGCTTGATATGATTCCAGTGGACAACTTGTAGCTCATACCCAGGTTTCCGTACTTCAAACACATCAGATTCGGGATAAGTTATGGTCGTCACTGTATAGGGTTCTGTCTACCAGATGGAGTCCAATTTGTTAGTTCTTGGTAACTTCCGTAGCTAGACTTTATCACCCAATTGAAGTGGTTTGGCGGAGGCGTGACAGTTGTAATCTTCTTGCTGCCTCTGTTGGGCCCCACCCATTTTCTTACAGAAAATCTCTGTGGCTTCTTGGATCCTTCGCTGATGGTCAGAGATTCACTCAAGGGAGGCTTGTGGACAGTTGTTGATCGGGGCCTGGAGCCAAAATGTCCGGTCATTAGACAATTGCCCGTGTGGAAAGGGGTATACCCCGTAGAACAATATTCTGTGTTGTTATAAATCTCCAGTAATTCGGGCAGTAGTCAGGGCCACTATTTTTGTCTTGACACAGAGCATAAATGTAGAAAATATATAAAGGGGTGTCCTTAAAATATAACATTTAGTCCTACAGGAATATAAAAGCCACCAGATGGAACAGTGTAGTTACCCAAAGGTGCTATAGAGACCGAGAAAAAGGAGATCCTCAATACTTCAATATTCCTGAGTTGGTGTAATAAGTATATTGTAAGAATAAAGAACTATTACTATACACTCCTAATAGATATGTAGTGTGCATTTATTCTGGAGGGCACTATAGAATTTTTTTACAAACTCAATTGCGCGTGTTACAGATGCGTTTCTGTCCGCATGCTATATTACAAGGGGCATGGGGACATCCTCAGGGGAACGTGGTGCAGCCAGAATAAAGTGGTTCAATAATAATTCTATAAACAAGGGTGCATTTATATAGTTTAAATGTTCACTCCTTAAATGTGGATACAATAATATTGCACTCATAGGCGTGTGCAGCCTATTGCATTAGGGTGTGCACCCTAAAGCACAAACTCACGCCGCACGCGTATATGTCCGCCATTACCGGCGGGTCCCTGGCTGCGATCAACAGCCGGGACCTGCCGCACATGATCCGGGCATCGCTCCGATGCCCGTGGTTATGCTTAGGACGTAAATGTACGTCCTGGTGCGTCAAGTACCACGTCATCAGGACCCTTGTATAGTTGCACAAAGTCCTGTGTATTACATCGAGTCCCTATATTAGCACCAGGTAATGTATTCACTGTTCACTTTATTGCAAATGTCCCAACACTGCGCTATTGCATTAGTGCCCGTCACTGGTGGCCCGTGAAGCGATATTAGAAGAATACAAGCTACAACGTGATCCCTGATTAATTAAAACATGTAGGATCACCTATGGCAATGTGAACGGAGCCCAAATACTTGAAACCAGCTACCACTACCTAGGAAACTGCGAAGTGCAATGGCATAGTGTTATACAATCTGCAGCCAATGCATAACAAAGGAAGCTGTGTAGTGTGTACATATGTGGATTAGGAAATGGAGTGACGGGCACTAGTGCAATAGCGCAGTGTTGGGACATCTGCAATAAAGTGAACAGTGAATACATTACCTGGTGCTAATATAGGGACCCGATGTAATACACAGGACTTTGTGCAATTATACAAGAAGGGTCCTGACATCAAGGCAAAGTTATGCACCTTATGTTTATGAATGCGCAGTTTACACAAAAAAACTGTAACACCTAATTATATATGCACTTTGAATAACACTAGAGCAGTGGTCTTCAACCTACGGACCTCCAGATGTTGAAAAACGACAACTCCCAGCATGTCCTGACAGCTGTTGGCTGTCCGGGCATGCTAGGAGTTGTAGTTTTGCAACATCTGAAGGTCCGCAGATTGGAGACCACTGCACTATAGGCTCTACATCTATGATTGTATGAAGTGCACTCTATCAGTTGCTCTATTTGTGAACTAAACAAACAAAAGGACATTAACTCACATATAATTGGACTGCAAAATAAAGAGCAGTAATAAAAATTCATAGAAGTAACTGCATAATAGCGTGTCTATGTGAAAAGGGTCCAGTAGAGCAGTGTTTCCCAACCAGGGTGCCTCCAGGTGTTGCAAAACTACAACTCCCAGCATGCCTGGACAGCCAAAGGCTGTCCAGGCATGCTGGGAGTTGTAGTTTTGCAACATCTGGAGGCACCCTGGTTGGGAAAAACTGCAGTAGAGTAAGTGTGAAGTAACACTGTGTATTGTGACTAAAAGCCCCCACCCCACCGGGTTACCACCCCACACGATTCCCCATCCCAAAGTACCAAAGAAAATAACAAAAGAAACTCACCTAGTCCCACGCAGCGATCTCCTGAAGAGCCGGGCCGCGTTCTCTCTTCTCCACAGTGCAGGCGCTGATGATTGACGTCATCAGCGCCTGCGTCTGGGAAGAGGTCACGGGCTTCTCTGAACTGTGTGCGCACACAGTTCAAAGAAGGCCGTGAGTGACCAGCTATAAATGCCTCCCTGGGTTAAATAGACCCAGGGAGCATATAATACAGCAAAGTCAGCGGGCAGAACTGGGGAGGATTACCCCATGATCTGTCCCCCTGCATGATTTTCTGGGGGGATGTGTCCCCCCGATTCCTACGCTCCCTGGATATCCCGAATTTGACGGGAGCCTGGGCTTGATTAGGGTGTGCCCAGGCACACCCGGCACACCCCGTGCGCACGCCTATGATTGCACTGCTGTTAAATCATCCACACAGGAACATCCCGATGCCAGGAAGACTAACCCATAGTTTGCATGGGGAACCAGTTTACAGCGCTTGAGCAAGGTTTGCGAAGCAGTCCTGCAGTGGCAGGATGCCGGGGAGTTCTCCCGGCGTTCTGGTCAGACTCGTGGTGAAGCCGGCCAAAGACACAGAGGCTGCTCGCAACATGTGGATAAAGACTTGATTGATGCTTTCACAGAGCCCTTTCCCCTAAGGGTGGTAGGCGGTGCTCCGGAGTTTCTTACAGGCATGGAATTGGCATAGCTCTTGGAAGAATTGGGCCTCGAAGGCCGGTCCCCAGTCAGTTAGGACAGACTGCAGGCACCCAATGATTTGCACCCATTTGAAGTAGGACATCTGGGCCGCTGTCTTGGCTGTGAGATCTTTAACAGGTACTACGACAGCCCATTTGGAGTAATGATCCACCGTGGTGAGAGCATAAGTATACCCGGACCGGGTAGGAGACAATTTGACATGGTCAACCAACTGGTTGGGCCTTTTGCTCTGGATGGAAAGGAGGGGTGCTCTTGCATCCTTACGCTCACTGCACCATTTCTTAATGTCACTCCGCATTACAATCCAATAGAATCTTCACCTGACAGTAGCTTTGGTCTTGTGGACTCCAAAGTGTCCCGACTGGTCATGGTATGTGTTGAGGACCATTGCCGCGTCTCTCCAGGAAACCAGAATCTGATGACGTCGATCACCAGAGACCGGATCCAAAGAAAGTCCTTTGTCCACAAACAGTCGCTTCCTCTGTTGCCACAGATGTTTCAACTCGTAGTCACACTGGGCCCAGCAAAGACGGGTTGGTATCTATTTTGCCAGAAGGTAGTCCAACAGATGCCCCATGACTCGACTTTCATCTTGAAGAGACTTTCAGGTGTATAGGTCTTCTTTAACCTTTTCGAACCTGAGTTCACCGTCCATGAGAGCGGTCACAACTTTCTGGTTCATGAACCTTTGATAAAATGGGGGCATCTGAACGTCTTCCCACACGTCTTTGACAGGTGGTTCTTCGCCGGTGGTAATCCGAGACAGTACATCGGCATTGAAATTCAACTTGCCGCTTCTGTAATTGATGGTGAAACTGTAATTGGCTAATCTTGAAGCCCTGCACTGTTCAATAGCAACCAACTTGGCAGTGTTCAGGTGGGCCAACGGGTTATTATCTGTGTAGACAGTAAAATGCTTGGCAGCCAAATAGTCTTTGAAGTTTTCGGTCACGGCCCATACCAGGGCGAGCAGTTCCAACTTGAATGAGCTGTAATTAGCATCGTTCTTCTCTGCTCCTCCCAGGTTACGACTGGCATAGGCAATTACTCTCTTTTGCCCTTCCTGGACTTGGGACAGGACAGCTCCCAGACCTTCAAAACTTGCATCAGTATATAACCAGAACAGCTTACTGTAGTCTGGGTACGCTAGGATGGGTGGTTCTATCAGCAGATGTTTAAGAGCTCAAAACACTGTCTCTTGCTCTTCGGCCCATTGTAGTTCTCCTTCGCCGTACCCTGCAGGAGAGCTGTGAGGGGTTCTGCAATTTGGGCAAAGTGTGGAATGAAGCGGCGGTAGTAGCTGGCAAATCCCAGGTAGCTCCTGACATCTTTCACCGTGCAAGGGGGAAGGCCAGTTCTTGACAGCTTCCACCTTTTCAGGATTGGGCTGGGCTCCCTCTGCACTGACAACATTGCCAAAGTAATGGACCTGAGGTTTAACCCCTTAAGGATGCAGCCCTTTTTTACCTTAAGGACTGAGCCCTTTTTGCAATTCTGACCACCGTCGATTTACGAATTAATAACTCGAAAATACTTTTACCGAATATTCTGATTCTGAGATTGTTTTTTTCGTGACATATTCTACTTTATTTTGGTGGTAAATTTTCGGTGAAAAATTCAAAAATTTCATGAAAATTGCAAAATCTGAAGGGACAGATGTTACAGAACTACAACTCCAGTCTAGGCATGCAGAGTGTTGTAGTTTGGCAACATCTGGAGGGCTACCGTTGTAACAGTGGTCTCCAAACTGTGACTCTCCAGATGTTGCAAAACTGCAACTCCCAGCAAGCCCAGACCACCTTTGGCAGTCTGGGCATGCTGGAAGTTGCAGTTTGGCCTTCCTAGTGGTTGCCACAGTAAATAACATTTCCCCTTCTCTCCCCCCCCCCCCCCCACCGTCGTTTCCCTACCTGTGCCTGTCTCCAGCGATGATCGGGGGTCCCCAAGCATCTTCTCCTCCAGGTACCAGCCTCCATCTTCTCCCCACGTTCCCCATGACATCCAGGGGTTGGCAGAATGGGGGTTGCCATGGCAACCCCCTGTCCTGCGTTGACATTGGTTAGAATCAGTTCTGACCAATGGCAGGGGATAGGAGGAGATCGCAGCAGTGACAGCTCCGATCATCCCTATTTTCCAGGTGATCGGGTCACCAGAGACCCGATTAGCCCGGAATAGCAGAAAGTCGCATGTCTGAATTGACATGCGATTTTCTGCGATCGCCGACATGGGGGGTCTCAGGACCCCCTTGGGCGATGTGCCGGGATGCCTGCTTAATAATTTCAGCAGGCATCCCGGCCCGGGCCCCAACCGGCTAGCGGCGGGGACCGGAATTCCCACGGGTGTATGCATACGCCCCACATCCTTAAGGACTCGGGATGCAGGGCGTATGCATACGCCCGGCATCCTGAAGAGGTTAAGCAAGTGACACTTTGATGGCTTGATCTTCAGCCCGTGCTTGATCAAGACTTGAAAGATGTCCAACAGATGACTGAGGTGTTCCTGGTAAGACTTGGAATACACAATGACATCGTCCAGGTACAGCTAAATTCTTTGGAAATTCAAATGACCCAGGCACCTTTCTATCTGATGCTGAAACGTAGCAGGGGCATTACATAGCACAAACTGCATACTTTTAAACTCGAATGACCCCATGGGTGTCACAAAGGCGGTCTTCTCTCGATCCTCCATGGCCATGGGCACTTGTCAATATCCACTGGTTAAGTCCAGAGTGGAGAAGTAAGCGGCCGACCCGAGGGCCATGAGTTAATCCTTGAGCCTTGGCAAAGGGTAAGCATCTTTATGTGTGACATTGTTTAGTTTCCTAAACAGAAGCAGATGGTTCCGTCTTTCTTCCTGACCAGGACAATTGGTGCTGCCCAGGGACTCTGAATTTCTTGGATCATGTCCGCCTCCTTCATGTCGGCAAGCTTCTTCTTGACAGTCTGGTACATGCGTGGCGCGACCGGGCGGTGTCTCTCCTTTATAGGTGGATTGTCGCCTGAGAGGATTCAGTGCTGGATCATGGAAGCATGCCCGAAGTCTGTGGGGTGTTTGCTGAAAGCCTCATGGTACCTTTTGGTGACATTGATGACTCTATTGACTGGGTCCCTTGGAGTAGTGTCGTCTCCCACCTGGAGTTGCGCCCACCAGGGCTCTGGAGGGGCTCACTCTGAATCCTTCGGCCACTTGGGCTGCACGCTGTTGGACCACCAGATGTTCTGTCACAATGTCCTACTGGAGTATAATATATATATATATATATATATATATATATATATATATATATATATATATATTGCAGACTGTAAACGGATTAAAAACGGTTTAAAAAAATCCCATTCATGTTAATGGGATCTTTTAACAACCTGTTTACATCCGTTTGCACCCGTTTGCACCTGTCAGCACTCATTTCCGTTTTTTTCATGGAAGAAAAAAATGGCACATGCAGTATTTTTTTTTCCTTGAAAAAAATTGAAGAAAACACGGACATCATAATTTTAGCATTGAAGTCTATGGCAAACGGATGAACCTTTAATGTCATGCGTTTGCACCCGGGTTTAAAATATTCGTAATTACATCTGAGCATGCTCAGAAGATGTGACATCAGCAGACTCCTACAGAGTTGTGGGACTACTACTACTCCCATTATGGAAACAAGTCTGTTCCATGTTGGGAGTAGTAATTCCCTGGCTGCGGGAGTATGCCGGTGGCTGGGGGGGGGGGCTACATTAGTGCTTGTACTACTATCCCCATCATGGATCAGACTCTGTTCCATGATAGGGGTAGTAGTACAGGGGCTGAGGTATTGATTGAGGTCTGGCTACCGCCCCTAGTGGCTCTTGAACAGGTGGGAGGGGAGTACATGTTTCCTTAAACTCAGTCCCAGACTCGGTCACTTGGATAGCCAGTCTTTTAAAAGTAGGAAATGACATGTTGGGATTTTGGACTGCTAACATTCTCAGTTGGGCCTTGTCCCACTTGTTACGGGCTCCATCAATGAATCTATCCATTAACACTTTCTTGCCCTGTTCGGGAGTTACACCATCTAACTTTTGAACAGTCTCTAGGGCATTCTAGGGGGCTACAGCATTTGCTCTCAAGGTCTCACCTGGCTTTTGTCACCTTTCATTCAGCTGGAGACCTCAGATGGAGAGTGTGACTCAAATACCTGGTACAGTCCTTTAAATATCTGCTCCACCGTTCCCTTCTCAGATGCTGGCCAGGTGCGGACTTCCTCTAGTGCCGGTCCCTGGAGTTGTACCGTTAGCAATTTCACCTGTTGGTTAGGAGGGAAAGAGTAAAAGACAAACAAACTTTGGATCCTCTCTTTGAAATCCCTCAGGGTAAAGGGGTCTCATTGTAGGTAGGAAGGACAGGGTTCCCCATGAATACCAATGCAGAGGCTGGAACACCAGGACTGTTGATATTGACTGCAGGCAAGGGGGCAGGAACCTGGAAACACTGCTCCGCACAGTGATCTCCAAACTGTGGCCCTCCAGATGTTGCAAAACTACAAATCCCAGCATGCCCAGACAGCAAACTGCTGTGTGGGCATTCTGGGAGTTGTAGTTTTGCAAGATCTAGAGGGCCACAGTTTAGAGACCACAACACAGTGATCTCCAAACTGTACCCCTCTAAATCTTGTAAAACTACAAATCCCAGCATGCCCAAACAGCGGGGAGTTTTAGTTTTGCATGCTGGGAGTTGTAGTTTTGCAACATCTAGAGGGCTACAGTTTAGAGACCACTGTATAGTGGTCTCAAACTGTAGCCTTCCAGATGTTGCTAGGCAACTATTCACGGGCTTCCGTAGTCTGTACCGGGGAGCCGCATGTCATCGCCGCTCGCAGCCGCCGTTCCCGGCAAGGGACCTCCACCGGTCATGCTTCAGTTCCCCCGTTCTGCCCGGATTACCGTGGGTGGGCAGAATGGGGGAACCGAACTTTAACCCCTACGCCCCCGATCTGCTATTGGTCGGTTACTTCTGACCGACCAATAGCCATTTTTGGGTAAAATGACTGACGTCATTACAAAGTAGAATTGGTGGCACAAAAAATAAGCCATCATATGGATTTTTAGGTGCAAAATTCAAAGAGTTTTGATTTTTTAAAGGTAAGGAGGAAAAAACGAAAATGAAAAAAACGGAAAATCCCTGGGTCCTTAAGGAGTTAAAATGTTAATTAAAAACAAAAGAAATGCTTTCAAAATAAAGCAGACATCTAAAAGTATAAGTTTCATAAACTATTTGGTCACAACATTTAAATATATGCAACATATTAGTGTTAAAATAGCAAAAAAATCTTAATTTTTTTTTACATTTCATGATTTTTTTTTTGCATTGTTAAAAAAAACTACAAATGATATCGGCTTACTTTTACTATGTACATGAAGGACAACTTGTGACAAAAAAACAAAGTCTGAATTTTCGTGATTGGCAAAACGTTACCAGAGTTATTCACTAATAAAGTCAGGCATCCACGATTTGAAAAAAAACTGGCCTGGTCTTTCAGGGGCGTACAGGTTTACTTGAATTGGTCCTTAAGGTGTTAATTAGCTGCGTCCTTAAGGGGTTAAGCATGTCATAAAACAATTTGAAATGTATTGCGACCTAGAGTCTCCTTTGAGCTAACAGTTTAAAGGGGTACTCTAGTGGAAAACAAATGTTTTCAAACCAACTGGTGCCAGAA